>NC_068356.1:74095653-74220653 GCF_020536995.1 Dreissena polymorpha
ATATTTTTCTTTGCACACATTCCTTTTTGCAAGCGTTACTTTTGCACAGTCACTTTTGCGCACGTTTCTTTTGCACACGTTCATTTTGTAAAAGTTCCTGTCAGAAGTTTTGCACGTGTTTTCGTCGAGTATTTCAAGGTATGTGTGCAGTTACAACTTCGGCTTTTATTTTATGTCAACGTTTATTAAAAAATAGTCTCTAGTCATTTAAATACATATCTGTAATTAAGAAAAACAATATAGTTTGCATTAGCTATTATATTTATGCCGTTTCTTTTGCACTCGTTCTTGCTGTACTTATAAATTGTCATAAATTAACTTTGCACACGACGTTCCTTTTGCACACGTTCTTTTTGCGCACGTTCCTGTCGGAAATTTTGCACACGCTTCCGTTGAGTGTTTCGGACCACGTTATTACATCAAATTACACAAAGCGTTATAAGCCGATCGAAACATTCAGAACCTCTTGCGAAGAAGATATATTGAGTATGTATACAGTGAAACGGAGATAAAGCAAATAGATTTAAAAATAAATTAAAACACTAACCTTTAGAACAGATAAAGGAGTTTTAAAATCGCCCCCTTGAAGCCGAAATCCCCATGATAATCCAGAATCAGGCCTACTGAGACGGACTTGTAGCGTTTCTGGTCGCTCATCGCCAATTTTGTAAACTCCTTAATGAACGTGGTTATTTTACCTCGAGTTCTATTCAATAACTACCTACAAAGCACCGCTGTTCAAGAGCAAGATGAGTCGCTATGGTGACAGAGCGAACGTTCCACTGTGAGGTCGAGGTAAACAGCAGGCTTAGTTATTTTAAAAACGTGTCGAATAAATGGCTTATGATGATTACGCAAACAGTGATTGCGTTCGTGTATCTTTAACTTCTTCTAACGGTCGGTGATTGTTTTAGACAAAACGATGTTTTCGTAAGATGCATAAGATGCATTAAAACCATTTAAATATTTAAGACTTTTCCATTCATGTGGGTGCTGCAACGTTTGACCCTAGTTGCATGTTTCAACAAAGGACAACTTTAAGAGGTTACAAACCAAAATAAACATTTTGAACCTAGTTGTTTCAGAGAAGTAATTGTGCTTAAAGAACATGCATTTATCCGAAATCGTGATATAATAGTTGAAAAAATGAGCATTACTTTTGAAAAGTTTAAAGTAGGATGATTACAATCGCACATGCACAACTTTATGTAATGTGAAATGAGTCATGCAAGTTGGAATGATGTATGTTGAAAAACGTAGAAGAAAGCCATGCGGAAAAGCTGCGATGAAAATGAGACCACCTCTTCGTTATGAATCGACAGTGACAAATGGCTAGGTGACCCATGTGCAGTTGCACACAAGCGTTGTCAAGCATGACAAAAGATCATGTAGTCACGAATCAACTAGACCCCGAGGAATTGAAGGATAAAGGCGCGCTTGATCATCGACAGAGGAAGATGTTCTGTGACGTTCAAACCTTTTTGTCTCACTTGCACACCCTTACTTGCAAAAACTGTAAACTAAATGACCATAAAGATCACTATAATAAATACATTGAATAAACTATAGAGGAACATAAAGAAGTCCTCATGGACGGTTTCCAGCAGTTAAACGAGAGGCTTAAGAGTCGCCAAGATATGGATGAGAAATAACAAACAAGAAGAAAGACATCAAAAACAAACATGCTACTGTATTTGATTAGGTTAGACACGGTGCCTCTATGATAACGAATGAGTCAATTTGCTTGTGTAAAAAGTTATACTTTTTATGCAAGTAATGTGTCATGGACGGATTTAAGTAAATGAAAAGTGATGCATTTGCTTCCAGGAGCAATCACATAATAGACTTTAGAATTAGCATTAATCTGGAGACGATTTAGCTTTTTTGTCATGACATAGAACATTAATCAGCTGACGGATAATAAAAATCAATTTAACCAATACAATAAAAGACCTCATGATTGCGTACTAGAACGATGCAAATTTTCTTTCGAAGAATGTGAAAAAATAAGCTTTATCAAGGTGAATGGAAGCGTATAGCCTATAAAGCAAGATGAACCAAACACGATGCAGAACCACCGAATAAATTTTCGTTCACTAGTCTGACAAAATATAACTTTCCTCAGACCATTTCTAATCTGCTATCTCAGGAACCACCTAATGTAAATGAGAAATTCAAAATGTTGAGTGTAGAAAAGAAACACCAGTTTTAATCTGGTTGTTAAAAAAAGAAAAAGGAACAACAACGAAACGCTGCTCTTGTAAGACATGATTGTAGCATTTGATGTTGGACATATTATATATATTAATTCTTAAAGACATTCGCATTCATGCCTTGCTTTTTGGGGATTGACCGTCAAGTTGTTTTTTGTAATTGATAATTGGTAGATTCTGCAGCGATACTTACATCTAAGTTGAGCTGAATAGTTGGATTTTATTGCAGGTTAGAATGGAAATCTCAATATGTGAAAGGTAGCATATATATGCTTAGCTCACCTGACCACAGCATGTTCATGTTGAGCTTGTTTGTTGCTCTAAAAAGCACATTTATTGCACAAACTTTAAGATAATTGGTAGGAATATTTTTCCAATGTAATATTGGCAATGTTCACAACTGGGACTTGTGGCGGTCAAACACATTTGTTCTCCTGAAATATCAGCTGAATTTGAAAATGATTCCGTTCAATTGAAAAACATAAGGTAGTGCATTTTGCTTAACATGTTTATTACGGAATGAACGCTCTAGACATCATATTATTTGTCGTATCTTCTAGAAACTGTTTCAGAAATGTGTTGTTAAGTCATCTCTTACAAGTGTTGTCTGTTAACAAAAATACGGCTGTTACAGGATGTGGCAGATTAGATTGAATGTTGCCAATTTGCAACGTCTTTTAACACTTGTTGATGTAGCTTTTTTCTGAATATAAGTAATACAATTAAGCTATATTTATGTTATAGTGATGTTTTAGTTGTTGTAATCCAATAATCTTCACATAAAATTTTAGTTTTTTAATTTACAAACATGACGATTAAATTAGAAATTCAACCATTGCAGGATTACTAATCTGACATGGTTCCTTTTCAACTGCGGCTTTGCTCAAATTAAAATCTATATAGCAACCATTCAGGCTTCATGTGCCACAAATCCTTTTTATTGTAATCTTAAGTGTGTCATGACAACTGAGCCAGGTCGCGCGGACTGGATAAAAATCCGCCAGGTGTGCGCCATTTGCCCCGCTGGCATCCTCAATCCAGCATGTTTTTACTATTGTGTAGGTTTCCTACACGTGGTTTTTATCCGTCCCTTTTTAATAAACAGTGTATCTAAGAAAATGCTATTCGGTGCAGGGACAATAATTCAATATTATATGCCTTACAAGATTTTAATTGTTGACAAATATCACATCACAATAGCCGTAAAAAACGCCCATTTAACCAATATATATATATTCTTTCTAGTCAAATAATACTATCGAGGCATGTTAAACCGAAATATGACTTTTGCAAACGAATATTAGACAAGGAAATACATTCGTAATTTTGCACGCAATAGTTTCTTCTAAAACCAAGACCTACTGAGGGGTTTGAACAGAGATTGTTTTCACGGTAAATTGATATTGAAAACATATGCATATAATTTGCTATTTTGTGACACTACCCTATTGGAAAAAGAAAAGCCTGTTGCGCTAAATAATATAATGCTATGTTCTTCACGTGATCGTATACAAATGACGTCATACCCGTAGCCAGGGGGGGGGGGGTGCGTTGGGTGCGTTTGCACCCAATCTTTTTTACAAGTAAAAAAAAAAGTACTATAAGTTGCACCCAACTTTATTTTACGCACAAACGATTATTTATTTTTCCAGGAACCCAGTGAGTTTTCGTATTTAAGCGTTAAAACAATGTATTCAATATGCAACCGACAGGTCACCATATAATTCCTATCTCAATTAAGTCATTTCCAAGATAGCGCATGATTTTTATTTACAATTTTTAACCGTAGAATTGTTAAAATCAACAAAAGTTTTGACAACAAAATTAGAGCAGATCTAAGAAGCCGGTCCGCGCAAAATGGAATTTGAATCTTTGTTATAAATTGATATTTGTTTTCTGTATAATGAAAAATTATTAACCTAGAACCCTAATCCGTTTAAAATCGATACTTATTTATGGATATTTGATACTGAATTATTGCTTTTTTTTAACTTTTGTCATCGTTAATAATGTCTATTAAAGCTATAACTTTAATAGATATCATAACAAAATGAAGAAGCCTACTTATGTGGGTTGAAATCCCAGTCCAATAACCTTTTTCGCCAATAATCTAAATGGCTTGAAAAACAATTTGATTTACTTGAATAAATAATCTTATGAAAATGAAAATACATTTAAGATGATTATTAACGGACTGTTATGTCAGCTTCCGAAAATGACTGAAATCAAAGGACACCCTTCGACTATTCGACTTATTAATTGATTCTCAATTTGGAAATTATCAGGTGCGCGAAACACCAAATGTTTGTTTCCGTCGAGATAATATTTCAGATGCCCCCATTGCGCGCCGAAATGCACACTAATGAAATGTGTTAAGTGCGCGAGTTGCGAAGGCAAACATAGAGCGGTGTACAATAACTGCCCGATTAACATAAAATCCATCTAAAAAATCCGGTAAAAAACATTGAAGACACTAATTAATGTATGAATACTATACCCGCGCTTCTAACCGCGGCGACCCGTGTTTTATTCCCGTTCCCGGCTAACACGATGTTGGGTTTTGGCCACAATGGGGTTTTCTCCGGGCACTCTGGTTTCCTCTACAGCAAAAGACCAAAACAAAATCGAATACATGTCAATTAAAACTAAAAAGCTAGAAATTGAAGCTACATTCCAAACGTCGTCCCTATTTTCGTGAGTTTAGTAAGAAAATGCAGTGTGAGCGTCCTTTAAACATCACCCTACTACATTTCCATTAAGCCCCTCCTTTTGTGAAATTATCCTATGAATGACCTTCCGATACCACATCTGTGGGACGTCATACAGAAAAATAACCATATGTGGGTTATTAACTCTGGGTGCCAAGGTAATTCAGCTAGAAAAATCCTAACCACAATTTGGCTCTAAGAAAGACACTTGCTAGCTCATACAGAAAGGCAGTATACATGCGTTTTATTCCTTACCCTAATACACATTGTTTTTTTTATTTAGTGTAAGAGTCAATCGCGTCGCGCTACGCCCTTGCAACAATAATAATACATTGTGCAGAAGTTTATTTATAGATCGCTACTGAGACGAGTTCATGTGCATTATAACTATGTTGACTGAATGTGTTGCCGACGCACTGGTATACATGAAAAAGCAGCATCAAATCAAAGATTAAACTGGATCTAAACAATTCCGAACTTCCTCAGATCTTGGGTTTATTTTTGGGCGTAGCTGTTTAACGTCACTTTTGACCTTACCCGACCTTTGTACGTGACCAATAAAATTCAAATAAAATTTCCCGCGGCTACACACGACTGAATACACTTCATTTATTCAATTGGCTGATTTGAGCATGCCACCAGAACATTGGAAACATGACCGCGTCTTTGTAACACTGTTTTACTGCGTGTTCAGCATGAAACAATTTTAACTCTAATGAAAAAGGCTTGATAGATAGAACAGTTTTACACTCAACTCTTGACATCATAACAGTTTGTGCGTGCACCTTTAATTTCCAGAGGATTGCCAGCGCCAGAGCGTTTGTACTTAAATGCTATGTTCTCATATTTAGTTATTACTTCCATATTCCTGTCTGTGCACTATTATATTTAAGTTCATAAAAGTATCGTTTTCCCTATCCTAATATTCGTTTCGGCCAAACCATTTTAAATTGTTTTCAATATTGAACATTAAACATGTAAAAGTATAAAGTTGTAAACAAGCCGTCGTTCCAGCAGTGGACGCGTGGCCTCACTTTAATGCATTGCATTCTAACCCGCAAAGTATCGGGGTCAGTTCGCGGCCAGTAAAATAATCGTTTTATAATACAGACGCTATCGCGTGAACTAGGTGCACTGGAATTTTCTTAAGACCAGAAATATGTTTAATGAAGATATTCAGCGATATAATTATGGTATGTCAATAATAGATTCTTAATGGGTTTTCAACAATACCATAATAAATATTATTTTTGATTAATTAAACAAGAATTATTCCACCATAGTGACTAATGTATTAAGCATGAGCGCGATGATTCTCGATACTGTTAATAATCAAATAAAAAAAATGCCCGACAAACCACTTAAACAGGTTTATTCGAAGAACGTGCGTATAAATATTTAAAATATGTACGGTAACTACACGTGTGGCCGGTTGACTCATATGTTCTTATTTCACTTCCATTCTTCTTTTGGTTTTCTGTTTTGTATCTATAGGTTTATGACCTGAAATATGTAATAATGTAAAATAAGCCGCGCAAACTCGCGTAACATCCCGTACTGCGTGTGATGCAGCTAAGAACTGCACAGACAAAGACATTCGCCATCTTTGATCTCATTCAATGAACTCTTTACCTTTCACCAACTCCGGCCACAATCAACGTCGTATATCTTAAAAAAAAAGATATTTCTGGTTAAAATTATTGCAATTAGGTTGTTTTTACTGTGCACTTAAGTATTTTATAAAGATTTTTGGCCAAGTGTGGTGTTCGGAGCTCCTATAAACCGGTTTTAATCCCCAGTGCTGTGGCATTTATCATTCCAAGGCGGTGGTCCCAGTTTTAGCCATGATTTTCGTTAATTATATACGTTTTGTCTTGTCTAGTGCATGTGTTTTTGTCTCACTGTTACACAATTGTTTAATTGCCATAAATATAGGACTGAATTGTGCTGCAACATAAGTTTTCACACTATGTGTATTTGACTCGTGACATACGAATAAAAAAATCGTATTGTGTCATTTTCCGACACAACAACAGCTTTGATTGATAAATAATATTTAACCACAAGCCTTCGAATCGATAAGTTTATCGTTGCAAGAACGAGTAAACTATTCATGTTCTCTGGTTACCTAACTCGTTTAATGAAATGTTCGACATCAACTCTCCGCAAACGTTTCGAACTTAAACCAGTTATAAGAGCCCCAGCCAGATTTGTGCAAGTCGGTTTTAGTCGTTAAACACCCGCACATCACAGCACGTTTGTAAATTCAGACAATAACATGCTTCGACGTAGACCGCATCACGTGCGGATGCATAATTTATATACCATACCGCATGAAATTTTGACACACAATATGGCGGGTAGGTAGTAATATTTATTTCCGGTCTGTGGACATCGAATTTTTCATAAATTTTAAACACTTTTCTTACGAAGAAATGGCTACGGAACAAACTGATCGCTTAAATGAACCAGCAAATGAAGACTTTCGAAAACACGAGCGCGCTGATCTTGTTTTTTAGAAGGGCAAAACTGAGTTGTATTAAGATAGACCAAATTACTTAATTGTTTGCACACATTCTGCGAAGCTTGCCTACAGACCCCATGGAGGCCCAAAGGCATGAGACGAAGATTCAAAACAAAAAAAAATCCAGCGACGTACAATAAAACGTGAGTTAAAGAAATGACATCCAACCAGGAAACGTTGACTAAAAACAAGAAAGAAGTAAACGAAAAAGACAAACATGACAAAGAAGCAAGGCCAAACTGAAAAGGATCCTCATAACTTAAATAAATTAAGTGAAGAAAAACTAGAGGGAAATTGTGTTTTGTCATCATCGCTATTAACATCTAGTCCTAGAGTGAATCAACCCGAGACTACTGAGCAAAAATCAATTAAGAACATAGAGTCTTATGTTTATTTAGTTACATCTTCAACTGCACATCTTAAATTATTGCATATCATAATCATTGTGTTTATGTCGGAGGATTGGAATTGCTGCCGTTTTTAAGTTATTAAAATAACGCATGTGCGAAATTGTAAACACTCTTTATACACGAAAAACGACCCTTTGTAAATTGTTTGGACACTCGCAAAATACCAGGCTGATTCGCTCCGTTTTTCATTGAGTTAGTCCTTTATATAAAGATGCCTTACCTTATTTAATCTGTTGGACTAATGATCAGAATTGTATGATATTCGGTACTTCATATGCAAGCATCCCAATTAGGAGAACAAGGTAATATTTTGAGGTTGTTCTGCTAACATTTTAGAGTATTACTTTTGCTTTGATTACTTACGTCTTTTATGCATTGCTCCAGCTAGGATTTGAAAAAAGTTGGTATTTCTTCAAAATGGCACTTGAATGCACATGTATATAATTGTCATGGAAGGCTGTCAATATAACATGTTTTTAAATATTATATATTTCATTCATATTTTAAAACATTGTTTCTGTAACTCATAAAATTAGTTCAATGAATAAATTTATATTAAGTAAAATGTTATCAGATCAAAAGAGCAATTTCCCAAACAAGCACTGAAACTGAACATTTCCCAAAATAAGGCGAGAAAAAGAATATTTGATTGAGTTTGTGCATGAACACGACCAACCAAATACCAATATGAAGATGTTAATGCGCTCATTTTCCCAACATAATAACCGGTATCAATTGTTTGAACTTTTTTCCCACTTGGGCCCAGCTTCCGGTACTTTTCCCAAATTGGGCTAACAAATTACTATACAGGGTTCCGAGACGGATCTTTTGGTGGCATGGTGCTGCGCTCTTCTATTTAGGTCTGGAACTCTAATGAGATTTTTTTTGTTATTTTGTTTTATTCTATGTCAGATCAGTGGAACTAATTAGACAGTGTTCTTTTCATCATTTTGGCCAGGGGGTCAGGTTCCTTTGCCTGTTTGAATTAGGAATAGTAACGTCATTTTGACTAAAATTGGGAAATAAGAGTTGTTTTTGTACTCCAAAAACATTAATATTGATGATATTGTGTTCAAAAGTATGGTTGTTTAGTTTCAACTTTTAGAGCTAGATGGGGGTGCACTTTATTATTTATATATATTTAGAAACCTTCAATTGGGAGTTGTTAGGTCCCATTTGGAAAAAAAAACGTTTTCCATCGGGAATGGTTCCCTATAAATCTCCCAAAATTGAACAAAAACACTGAATTGTTTTAACCGTGTATGCATTTTTTAGTAATTCCACTCGAATTTTAAGGTCCTTTAAGTGCTTATTTGCTAACACACAATATCCTTTAACACTACAAAATCCTCATTGGAAAAACATTGTATGGAATATCTCTACAGAGTGGACTACTGGATATGTCTGGATATGTCTTTGTCAATTAATTGTTAAAGATGTTTCACGGAGTCGTTTACTTAAATTTATAAAAAGGTGTTTGCGAAGCGAGATTTATGTGCGCTAATCGTATAGGATGTATATACGCACTTGTCTACAAAGGTTCAACTCGTCATAAAATGTTTGATAATATATTCATAAAATAATCTTATGATCAGTCGCATTGACGTTTGAAATAGGGTATTTTGAATCTTTGAATATCATTTCCTATTTAAATATGTAATTGTACTTATTTATTCACACTTACATACATTTGTTAAAAGAATGATAATGATGGTAGTTTGAGTGAATCATATGACTTAAACTGTCGAATTAAGTATTGTTTATTATATGAAATGGTAGGAACGGATTAAACAAAATGATAAAATTATTGAACGACATAAAAGATACAATCGCAGCGTCTTAATTAAATTCAATTATTTCCCTCATAAGTTTTATAGTTGAAAACACAACGTGATTATATAACAAGTAACATATTTCTTTATGTATTTGTAAAATAAAATCGTTTTTATCCCATTTTTCATTAAACAATACGATGAGCAGAAGACGCCTCAAACAATCAATTCTCAAATTATCGGACAGCTCTTAATAAAAAGGGTTTATAAACCGTACCATTCCTCGCTGTGGCATCGGACTCTTAGTGATAATTTCATATTTAAGCGTCGCGAAGTCATCAGGTGGATATGACGGAATCGAACACCACGAGGACGAGACAGTGCATCCCCTGCTGAGCGACGCAATACGACTCGGCCTCTGTCATTAATGAACGTTCTTATTCAACCTAAGAGAGGATTTGGTCTTCAACCTAAGAGAGGATTTGATCTTCAACCTAAGAGAGGATTTGGAGTCGCTTCCGATTGGAATTATTTCCTTGATCAAATTTAAAACAAAAAGCAACTATAATTAATTCTGAAATAAAAAAAAAAATAACTATCTGTTGTTTGCTAACTTAAAGCGGGTATATACGATTTTTTATATGTGTTTAATTGTAATATATTTATAAAATATGTTACAATAACACAAAATAGGCAAGAAAAATTATACATTAAAGCCGAATTTCATAAAATGCAGCAAAGACAAATTAGCGCCCCGAGCCGATTGTGACGTACATATTTTCCTACAATAACCGAAGCATTCGTCTTTGTATTAGCATCGGAGTTAGTGTTCGTGTGTCGTATGAATAGATATCGTTGCAGGAATTCAAATAAACCGTTAAACTAAGTTTAGATTCACATCGTACATGTACGGTATACATGCTGGCGAATTTGGCTGTACAGCCGTTTTCAATTTCAGAATTGAATATCTGGCTTATTTCACATTTTTCGACACATGTTCTTTTCAACTTTTATTTCAATTTATATTGAAATATATATATATTAGTTTTTTTACACATTTTATATAAATTCATAAATATTTGACAAAATCGTATATACCCGCTTTAAGAATGATCTTTCGTTGACGAGCCTGTGAACGTAATTTCTCATTCATTACTTCGATACGAATTATTGTTCTGTACTCGGTATGTTCGAGCACGTCATTTAAGTGCTAAACGACATTGTATATGTTACGTACAACCAAATTACACCGTGTAGAAGGATATCGGTCGCCTTTCTGTAAAAATGATGCCTATTTGTTCATTCTTCGCTGCCTCTCTGTCTTGAACAAGACACATGGATGCTCGGAATTCACAAAACAGGTAGGAAAATTTAAAATTAAAACCCGTAAACACATTTGTGCATAAAAAGAGGTGATCCATGAGTTGACGCATATATCCAGCTACAGGTACACAGTATTCCGCAGGTCCAAACACTTATCACAAACTCTATCGAACACGGAATGATGACGAGGGTGATGAAACAATCGTGCATACACGCCACTTTGATGACCTTTTAACATAGCTTTTCCGTAATATGTCAAATGTTTAATGTCATTAATATCATCGTTATGATAAAATCTTTACGTTCAATGTACGCTATATAGTAATTTTCATAAATTTAATATAAAGATGCCTACTTTCGCTTTAGTTGTTGCACGGAAAGCCTCTCGATCGGCTCACTTTTCTGGCACGGGAAGCCTAGTCGTCGAACTAAACCGCTTGATATATCAAAGTTCTCTTATCGAGTGGATATGACTTATTATAGGCTAGACTTTTTGAAAATTGAATCTTGTTTGTGTGCCCTTTTTTAGCTGTAAATGTTTCATGTTTAAATATTTCTGCACACCAATTTGTTTTTTTGAAAATTGGCGAAAATTGAAAGATAAAAATTGCTATCAAATAAAGACATGTTGATACCAGGCTCAGTGAACCAGGAAGCAACTAGTCCGAGTCAATGGACAGGGACGGAATGGTTCATCTACTTTTAAAAAGCCATTTAAAAGGACCAAATATAAAATGGGCCTTTTTGATAATCTGGGCCTAGCCGGCGAGAAATTACTTGGCTTGCACGAGAAAATCCACGAACTCGTTGGCAGTTTACCAAATCTTTGGTTTTTGCATTAAATACTATAAACACGTTTTCACCAATATGTGTTCATTATTTCTGCAATTTATCAACGCGATCTTCATTACTGGCGGATTTATATATATACCTTAAGATACTTCAAATATGTAGCCGATAGCGTAAGTCTAAATAATTACGTTAAAAGTCCCTTTTCGCCTTTGATATTTACATCCAATTTTAATATTCTGACATTTTAAATTTTTACTATCAATACTTTTAACAAGTGTTAAACTCATTTTACTGAGAAAAATAAAAATATCAATCGACGACTAGGCTTCCCGTGCCAAAAAAGTGAGCCGATCGAGAGGCTTTCCGTGCAACAACGAAAGCGAAAGAAGGCATTATTTATGTAAAATTGATGAAAATTACTATATTGCGTACAATGAACGTAGAGATTTGATCATAAATATGATATCAATGACACTAGATATTTGACATATTACGGAAAAGCTACGTTAAAAAGTCACAAAAGTGGCATGTATGCACGATTGTTCTACCACCCTCGTCATCATTCCATCTTCGATAGAATTTGTGATTAGTCTTAAAGAATTAACAGATAGGCAGCATTTTGGCAGAAAGGCGACCAATATGCATCTACAGCGTGAATTAATCGCTTTAACTCAAATCCAATGATGATCATCATTACGGGCGTATAAATCCTGCTAATGAATAATCACATTCGTGGGTGTCCGAGCCCAATACTCGTGGCACACACGTTTCCAACCTAAATGTCTGCCTTCTTATAACTTAACTACTTTTCATGACTTAAAATGGCTATTGGCTTTTTTTGCTTATGTTGCCTATATTTTCGTTTCGCATAGGTAGCAAGCAAGGGCTAATTCTCATGAAATCGATACATATATGCAGGGCTCCAAATAATTTTTCGGGCAGGGAGGTTTTTCACCCCTTGGTTTTTTTATAGCTGGGGGTATTTTACCCCTTAAGAATTTGTGTGGGGGTATTTCAAAATTTGAAAGGGTAATGAGAGGTACCGGCTTAAAAAAAGTCCAAACACAAGCTTTGTTACTCGAATCAATGCAATTAACAATCAATTTGTGTACCCAAAATAAAATGGCAAATTTGTGATGAAGTTATGAATTCATCTCTTTTAACTTAATTCGTGCTACTAGGAGCTGAGACTATGAGTATATTTCCCAATGTGTTGTCCATTTTTGCTTCAGTTTCGACGCCATATTTTTTTATGAATGGCACTGATTGCAATATTCCACAAGTTCCGTGTTTTCGCTTGACGCATTTTTATAGAGTTAAATGCGTAACCGATATTTTCAAGGCGTTTCGGTACGCTCTGGAAATATTTTTAAAGCGTTTTTCGGGAAAACTGATGCGTATTTACGCAAATACGCCCCTTATCTGGAGCCCTGCATATATGAGAATGAGTATAATTTATATGCAGTTAAGGACAGCTACATGTAAGATAGCCTAATATACGAAAACGAGTCTAGTACGTATTGTTCTATTACTTTTAAACATGTATAAACATAGTCTCGAAGCATATGCCACGTGAAACGTAATTTTGTTACTCCTTTCCTGATTAGTAAAACGTATTATGATTATTACAATTGTAATGTGAAGACCCAATATTTGAACAATACAGTTTATTTGATTTTTTTTATTTAATATGACCTACCCAATTACATATTGATAGTCATTAGTAAAAAAATACGTATATTTAGTCGTACACGCATGTATTGTTAAAGCGAGATTATACGATTGTTATATGTGTTAAATTGTAACATATTGATAAAAAATATGTTACAATAAAACAAAATAGGCAAGACAAATGATACTTTGAAGACGAATTTCATAAAATGCAGCAAATACAAATTAGCGCCCCGAGCCGATTGTGACGAAGATATTTCGTACATATTTTCCTACAATAACTTAAGTCTTCGTCTTGTTATAAGAATCAGCGTAAGTGTTCGTGTGTCGTATGAATATACATCGTTGCAGGATTTTAAAATGAACCGTTAAACTTAATTTAGATGCACATAGTACATGCATGATTTATCCCATTTTCAACGCGACATTGACGGTATAACACCTTATGGAATATACTAGCCTGTATTCAACCTTGTGGGATATACCTGTCGCGTGCACGGACTACTTTTTACTTTACCACTGAATGATTTTTCATAAGAAATAAAGTCGAGAAAACTTTAGCTTCAAAATTTTACGACCTTCAACCTTTAAATCTAGTCATATGACATAATTGTTCGCCATCCGTATACTGAATCCGCTGATTGATGGCGTCTTAAAATGACATACTTATTGCGTCATTTTCCCCATTTTTTTTTAAAGATTTATTTTAATAAACGCGACTTATTCCACATGTACATGTACTGTATATCGACATATTTGAATTGTCAATTTATCACACTTTCCTTATTTCGTGTAATCTGCATTGTTTATAATCCATGCATATACTTTTGGCATTTAAGAATGTACCAGCCATACAAATATCGCACAATTAATAAATTATCTGCTTTCCGATTTAATTCACGTTAGGCATAGAGCTGTGTAAAGTATAAGATGGTAAAAAAAGCACCACACTGGAATTCGGAACGTCCTATTTTGTAAACGGGTATTATCCACTCATTTATCTGTTGTGTAATGGAATGTTTTCCATTCTTTGTGTATTTATATATTAAATTATTTTCTTGTACAATAAGGGCATTTACCATAGACAAATAAAACATTGTGCACGTTTAAACATAATTATGTTTGTATGCAGAAATCTGCAAATGCAACCGAGTTTACCAACGGCTATTATTTGATAAACTGTCCCGGTTCATTTTAACAGCAGTAATGTACATAGAGTAGGCTACATGACGTAGCGTGTGACGAAGAAGAAAGTTTATTGAGTTCATAAACTCATTTGAATATAGTGATAGAATGGCATAAGGGTCTTTATTTAACTATGCTAAAATATTTATTAAAGACCCTAGATGCAAAATCGTCAATTATTGAGTTAAATGGATTATTAGATGGATTTTAAAGGATAATTAAAAGTAAGATACTAGTTCGAACGTGTTGTGGTTTTGTTTGTACTTTTGTCGTTCCCTGTTCTCGGGGAAATGATTTTAACATGGTCGCCATTGATGCATCGCATCACACACGGCATACCCATAACGTTATATAAAAACACGTTCTGCGCGTCCTTAAATTCGTCGTCCGAAGTCGGAGAACGTATTGCCCTGTATATTAAGTCAAATAAAGTGTCAGTCGCTGCAATTGTCTGTTTACTCGTCGAAATTGTCAAGGTCGTCGATGGTGTACATGTATGTTGACATCGACATCATTGTGTCAGGAGCAATCGCCATATTGGATTTTATCATTTTCTTTCGAAAATAAAATGCATTATCGCAGTCGTAATGTGTTACAATTCGCATACTGCGTAAAATTGAATCGAGGCATATGGTGATATTTTTACTTGTTTTACAGTTTGTGTGTGAATTCTTTTAAGACTATTTTGCGTACCAGAACAAATACATTTATATCACTACGCATTGTTACATTCGTAAGATTTTAAGCGCTTTTAAGACTGAATTAAAATTATTGTTCCCGGCGGTCTAAGCCTCGCAACACAAACTTCTCTGTATTCAACGCTAACCTAGTATTTTCTATATACATGCTGGCGAAATCGACAGTATAGACATTTTCGATTTCAGATTTAAATATCTGGCTCATTTCGCTTTTTTCGACACATGTTCTCCTTAACTTTTATTTTAATTGATATTGAAATATATGTATAATAAGTTTTTTACACATTTTATATAAATTTATAAATATTTGACAAAATGAGTCCATGGGGCATTATAGTCTGAAATAAACTTTTGTACATGTGACAACAATAAAGAATACCATTTATACAAAACATGTGGGACATTCAAACCTCCTTCCTTGAAAGGTAAGTATAATGTTTTCCTATTTACAGGTTCAAAAGTAGAAGACCAAATAAATTTAAAACATAGTTTTTGAAACAAATTGATATACACATCTGGGAAATGTCAAGCACATATATAATACAATATTTTTGAAAAGGCTAAATAATTCAGAATTGTACTTTTTCCTTTATATTATTGTTTAAAGGATCCGCATAAATTAATAACTTTTGTAAACTTTAAAAATAAGTTAGACCATATTTCATTATAGTCAATATCATAACCAAAATAATAACCTAAAACTTTGCAATGTTTTACCCACGATATATCAAAAGGGTGATCCGATCTAGTTTTCCACTTTCCCATAAATACTGCATTAGATTTAGCAGTCTGCAAAACTAAGTTTCTTGTCTTTATAGACAATGTGGCTATGAAACTTTGAAAATGCCATAGCCAGAGGAAAGTGTTCATAGCCAGAAAAAATCATGTACAGTGTCATTATCATGAAAAAACGACAACAGTCGATATATATAAATTGCAATTGGGGGGTAAGAGTGTAAACAAATCAGTATTCCAGGTTTCAAAGTTGAAACTTTTATTCCATCACATCTGACACTGAGAGGTTTTTTACAATATTTTGCAATGTTATTTTCATTATTAATCATATGAATGATTCACTGTTATGGTTATTTCGTAATTTCACGGTATTAATAAAGACATTCAACCGGTTTACTTAATTTATAAAAACCCTCGCACTATTATTTCATTTATCGGCGTAGAATGCAAGTTCAGTTTACCAAAAGTATTAGGACAATTTTAAATCCGCGAGCCAGACTGTACACTCTCTATAAAATCTAAGGGAGATCACTAATGATAGAAAACTAAGGGAAGTAATCAAGCGTTGTCACTAAGAATTTACACCTGAAATGCGTAAATTGATTTATTGGTTTATTTGCTCTGATTTTTTTCATCGCAATTCAGGCAATCTTTTTCAATTTTTCTATCGCCAGAGCCGAGATTTCATCGCATTGGCGATCAGGCTATGGGTTAATTTTGCAGACTGTATTTAGTATAATTTACCTTTGAGCCACTAATTAATTCAAAAAGTTTAATATCTTGAGAAATGAGAAATAGAAACATCATCTATTAAAATTTCTGTATTGTCATCTGCATAAGCTGACATTTTTATTTCCAAAGGTGAGCCTGGCACTTGTATGCCTTTGATATTAATATTATATTGGTTTTTTTAAATAAATGGTTCTAAACATAAAACATACAATAAAGGACTCAATGAACAACCTTGTCTCACAGATCCTGATAAAGGAAAAGGTTTAGATATATGATTATTAACAATAATTGATGATTCAGTATCTGTATATAAAACTTTTTATAAAATCAATAAACTTTGGTGCAAAATTAAAAGAATGCAAAACATTAAACATATATTCCCATTACACTCTGTCAAAGGTTTTTCTTGATCTAAATTAATAAAACATGCAGAGATTTCTTTTTGATATCTATTCATACGACACACGAACACTAACTCCGATCCTTATAAAAAGACGAATGCTTCGGTTAGCGTAGGAAGATGTGTACGAAATATCTTCGTCACAATCGTCTCGGGGCGCTAATTTGTCTTTGCTGCATTTTATGAAATTCGTCTTCAACGTATATTTTTTCTTGCCTATTGTGTGTTATTGTAACATATTTTTTATCAATATTTTACAATTGCACACAAATAAACAACTTGCATACCCAACTAAACATGCGACCTTTAAATTATTGTATATGTATGAAACTCTTAAGATAGACAACTCATAAACACCGCCGCCTTTCAAATTGTTTCCCCTATGACAGCCATGGTTTATTCCCTCCACGAGTAATCCTCTATTTTACAATAAAGCTTGAGGTAAATCATAATTTTAAAGATATATGTAAAATGCATTATATTTAATGCTTTACGTCTTTTAAAATCATGGTGTTTTATATCATTTTAAATTTAAAATGTATGATAACAAAGAACTCTCAAACATTGAGAATTAAAATTTATCCTCACGCGCTGGATAAAACAAATAAGTATAAATACTACAAATTTGATTATAAATATTAAGACCTTACTCTTAGGGATCATTTCTATAGTAAGTGTCGCCAGGACGTCAGGTAAAACTGACGGGACCGAACACCACGAGGACGAGACAAAGCGCCCCCTTCTGAGCGCGAAGCGGGCAGAGGCTGTTGCTAATCAGAGCGACTCGGCCTCTGTCATTGATGAACGTTCCTCTCCTCCCTAAGCGGGGAGTTGGAGGAAGGGGGCGCATTCTGAGTGGCGTTCGTTTCAAACAAATAACATAAAACTGGTGTTCATGTAACAAGTATGTCACAATAAATGATTAGTTGTTAACGAATTAAAAATATATTTTGGTTACTAAAATGTAACAAGAGCTGATTCATCACGTCCATGTGAGATATAGAGAATAACAGGTTACTGTCCCATCGTTTTGTAATATATCAGATGAGGCTTAGAATAATATAACGGCGAGACTTGTCGAGCCGTTATTTTATTCGTGCCGAGCCTGATATATTACAAAACGATGGGACAGTAACCTGTTTTTCTGTTTATCATACCACATTTTTCCTAAAAATCTGCAAAGCAATCAATTTTTTATAATTAAAATGTACGGATCACCGCTGATTTTGCTGATCCGGCTTTTACACGTTGACATACATGTAGCAACGGCGTTCGAAAAGACGACACGAATAATCGCTTATTTTTAACATCGTATAGAGAAAAAAATTGTTTGCATTACGAATGGAAAGAGTACACCCGCTTTAATTATAAACGTCTTAAATTTGAGATCAGGAATGGACTGCAGCGACAAATTTAATCGAAGAACAAACTTCACCGAATAGTTTGGAGATGCCATTTTGGAGATGTGTATTGAAATTGACATTTTGATTATGGTGTCAATATTGACATAAGCGTGTTAAATCGTTTGTTTAAATAGTTGAAGATTCGCATACAGTTATCATTTGTCTTGACTTTCTGTGCAACAATTGCGAGTACAATGACTTTATCGCTACTCAAGATTTATTGCCCCATTGATGACGTCATTAAACTTCTATAGTGCGGGCTTTGATTTTTTTTAAATAAACGTTTTTGTGATTTATGACTTTAAACTAATATAAAAATATGTACGTTCTTGGTATCAAATTGTTTGTTTTGTTGAACCTGTTTTATGTTGATAGAAACTGTTGACTTAATTGCAAATCCCACGTAATTCTAATCATTGACTGATATAAATACTTCCTGTTGACCATGATATAAAATAATATATCAGGCAACGTTATATCAGGCAGATATCAATGCGATGGTATGATAAAACGTTTTAACTCGCTTTGTTCGAAAAGTGTTCGACAACAATTTATATGTCAAGTATAGCCTTATCTTTCAAAAGCCATTGCTTGGTTACATAAAGGTGAAACAATTATTTTTAAAAATCCAGTTTGAAAGAGTTAGCTTACAAAAGGTTTGAATAAAAAGAAACAGCATTTATTAAGTGACTTACCTACCGCACTATTTGTCAATACCTACCGCACTATTTTTCAATAAAATGATCATCAGAGTATACTTTAACAAAACCCTTTTAAAAAATAAATTTTACCGCTGGAAGTTTTCGAACTGAATTTCCTTAACTCCATCCATTTAAAGAATTAAATACGTTCACTTACCGAAATTTATACAGGTAAAGTCTAATTTATCCGCTCGAAAAGTAAAATCGTATGCCAACATTGTTTGTCGACCATGACATTTTCGTTTCACAAGAATTGGAGAAAGTTGTTTTGTTTCTCAAAAAAAGAGAGAGTGCCTCTTTAACTTAGTCCACTTATCGAAATGTATACCGGTAAAGGCTAATTTATCCGCACGAAAAGTAAAATCGTATGCCAGCATTATTTGTCGACCATGACATTTTTGTATCGCAAGTATTTGAGAAAGTTGTTTTGCTTACCAAACGAAAAAAGAGAAAGTGATAATCGAATGACTAAAGCTTAACCTATTTTTGAATGAATACTGCATACATATGGCAAAAAACAAAATTCTATACCGAAAATTCAACACCTCAAGATTTTGCAAATTTATATTGCATGGCAATATTAAAGAAACATTATTTGGAAAGTCTTATGGATGGAGAAAATGAATTGTGAAATAAACTTCTGCGTCCGCCCCAAAACCAATATATTTAACACAAGTTTTATTTGAAATAAATTATTTGTCTTGTCCAGACTGTGTTTGAGTTTAATAAATATATCATGTTCTGTTTAAGGATGAAACTCTTAAGATAGACAACTCGTTAACACCGCCGTCTTTTTCAATTGTTTCTCCTATGCTTACCGTTGTTTAGTCACTCCTCATTTAAACATTATTTTACAAATAAATTTCACATTATAGATCTACACATGTTTTAACATATATCTACATGGAACAGATTAAATATAATACTTAATGTTTACTAAAATGGTGTTTTGTTTATTTTTTTATTTTAAACATATGTTAGAAAGATGGTTTTGAACACTGAACATTAGCATTCGTCACCACGAACTTTATAAAACAAATACTTATTCAAACCATATCACTTCACTCATTGCTTAAAGTATGTGATGATGTTATCATGATTTAACCATGATGTTTTCTATGTTGAATGAAAAATAATCGTTTATACTTACTTAAACTTGAACAAATCCGCTGATTCGAAAAGAGTGAAAGTTTTATATTAGTTCTGTGCGTGCACGTAATTCCAGTTTTAAACGACAATATGTGTTTGACTGGAATCTCTTCCGTCAGTTTAGCCTTAACGGACTTACAGTATATATTTAATCAGGCAAGTTTGGGATCATTTTGAATTAAATATCTTGTTGATATTAAACAATATGTTTTGTTTTGAAATTCGATTTTTGACACAATCCGTTGTTTAAACATCGAGAAACTATGAAAATAAGTTATGCGTTGAAAGCATGTATACTTTTTCTCCGTTGGGACAATTTGAAAAAGCCCAAATGTTTATCTATGTATATTTTCTGTTATTGAATGCTTCGAAAACGGTCACATTTATAATATGCTATGTGTGTTGCTTTCATTTTATCTTTTAATTAATTCCTTTAGGTGTATTACACAGCAATATTCACGACTCAATATGCATCTTGTTTCAGTTTGTTAAAATCAACATATTTAACCCACAATCAAAACGTCATCTTTAAGTTAACTAAATTTTATCAATCACATTCGCTGTACGTGCTATTTAACTGAATTATTAACTATGTTTAAATGGGTATGTACTTGTTGTAATTGCTAATAGAAGTGTGTGTCTGTCTGTCTAAAGATGCAAAGTCAGTTAATAGATTTCTGTCGAGCCTATTCGCTAAGAGATGCAGCCTTCTTTGAGATTTTTTAGCACTCTCTTACACTGCGGTTCATTAGATTCGTGTATGTTGAGGCACGAACAACAACTCTGCTAGGAGAATGCTTTTTTAGGTCTGATTGAGATTTTTTTAAAGGCGTCATCGTTTTAGTGGTAAGTAGCCAATGCGCGGATTTCACAAGCAGGTTATATTTTACGACGACAGAATATAAAAACAACAAAAGTTAAAACATGTTTTGTTTTAAGTTTCGACAAATCTCCTGTTGCAGAGAAAACCTTACAACTTATATAAATGTAAATTAACTGTAATAATAAATATATTATCTTTAGTATATTATTAATAAGATTATACATAATACGATGTAAATCCAAGGACATAGTTCTATCAAATTTACATAAAAGTTCGGTTGTGTATTTCGGATACAGTTGGGGATTGTTTTTTCTTTTATACTTTTATGTAGAACTTTCTTTCTTTTTATTATTATCAAGACTATCAATAAATGTACATTTATAGTAAAACTTTTCAGATCTTGAGTTGGTTTTGTAATGAATGAAGTCAGCGATTTTCCTCCTTCTTTATAAAGTACCGGTAAACGGTACTTTCCCAATCAAGCAAAAATTCCCAAATTCCCAAATCGGCATCTGAAAAAATCCCAATCGACGTCCGAATTTTTTCTCAAAACGACCGAAATTTTCGTAACAAAACCCAACTTTCGGCGAGCGAACAAAGAAAATCGTTTAGTTGTGTGTAACCACGCGCTCGATTCATTTGGGGTTTTATTATTCAGCGCGTGCAATCAATAGTGTCGTTACTGTTTCCGGTTCTTTTTTGTCAGGCAGCCAGCGTACTGTTTTATGTCGGTTTGTAACCTTGCCTCTGTGGAAAGGGTGTTCAGTCTAATGAACAATCTTTGCACAAACAATCGGGACCGTCTATCACACGACACATTGACAGCACTAATGATGCTGTGCAGAGAGGTATGCCAGCAACTGATAGATGATCAAACATCAAAGATTGTTGAAATTTTCAAAAAAATGAAAGACAGAGACATTGCTTAACAAGAGATTAAAACAACTTGTAATTGATTTTGTGTGTTCTTTATAATATTTTGTTATTTATTTCAACTTAATTACTTAATGGTCATTAAGGCATGCCTGCAAATGATTCTTTTAATGGGTATGTTCAATTAAGTATGAACTGTATGATGTATTCAATAAGACCCAAACTTCACGACGCGATTTTCCCAATTTAAGGATTTCACGACTCGATTTTTTCCCAATTTTGAGGTTTTCACGACTCAATTTTTCCCAATTGGACCGGTACGGGTACTTTTCCCAAATGGACAAGGAAAATCGCTGGAAGTTCAGGACGGTCAAGATCCCGGATGAGCAAGACCATAACAGCCAAGACCATGACTGCACAATTAAAATAATTATAACAAATAGAAACATTGACATCGATTGCACTATTATCCCCACGCTTTTTGAAACGCCTAGGGATATTATGGTTATCTCCGCCGTCTGTCCTGGCCACTATCTCCTACACTATTAGCACTAGAACCTTGAAACTTACACACATGGTAGCTATGAGCATATGTGCGACCGTGCACTATTTGGAATTTTGATCTGACCCCTGGGTCAAAAGTAATGTGGGTTGGGGTGGGGCCTGGTAAAAAAGTTTCACTCATTTTTATGCTCCCCCTAAAAATTTTGGGGGGAGCATATAGTCGCCGCTTCGTCTGTCCCTCCGTGTGTCCGTCCGTCTGTGCACAATTTTTGTCCGGGCTATTTCTCAGCAATTAATGACCGGAATTCAATGAAACTTTATGGGAAGCTTCACTACCAAGAGGAGATGTGCATATTATCAGCAGGTCCTGGTCAGATGATTTTTCACAGAGTTATGTCCCTTTGAAATTTTCAATAAAAAAATTCTTGTCCCCCCCAACTACTGTGCCCTCAAGACGTTTCTTTTGGGCAGCATCACCAGTCTCCTACGGTTTCTTGTTCAGGACTTTTTCTTACATTTTTGGGAAAAAGTACCTAGCAAAATTGGGATTTTTTGAGTCACGAAATCTTCCAAATTGGGAAAAAAATCTACAAAAGCATTATTTGGGCAGGGGGTTTTCCAGCCATTTTGGATAAAAATCATAAAAATTATGGTTATATAATTTTATAGGTTGTTAAAAAAAATAACATTGAGATTCTAATAAATATAAGTCTTAAGACACTTCTTTAACAAAAAATAAAAAAAATAATTAAGAATTGGGAAACAATATGCATATTTGGCATTGGGAATGGGTCCGACCCGATAGAAAGGCAAAAAAGGCCTGTTGTTTAATGTTATTTTGCATTAACTTTTTCATTTTTACACCGATTTACTTCAAATTGATACTGAACATCTCTTATGACAATATGGTCAACTTTGCATGGCCCCATTACCAACTCTGGGGCGCCCCCTGGGTCAAACATGCGGCATGGGGATACGCGTCAGCCTCAGCCGCGCCATTTCTAGTTACTAAGTTGAGTCAACTTTTCAATCCAACATCAGTAATACCAGGATCTTGATAAATGGTTGTTTTGGGAAGGTCTTATGTTAATGTGATACTTTTAACTGATAAACTGCTTTGAAAAATGTTCATTTTCATTAGGTCAATTGATGATACAATTGACAGATCTACAATAAGATATATGTGTTGCCATCAGTAACTTGTGTAAGGCCGTGTGAGCCAGGGATAAAATATGCACAATCTGCAAAATTAAAAAACAGAATTGTAGTTTGTATAGACAATCCCAAAAATTGATAACTCCCGGATTACCGCCCCTGAATACTCGCGCGCAAAACGGTACTGAAGAAAAACACAGGGACATATAATGTTTGTATAGGTCCCTGAACAAAACAAAAGGCGAAACGATTTTATCGAATATATTTGAAGATTTAAATAGTCTTTGTTACCGATCTGATAATCAAATAATAGTTCGTGTTTTTTTTAAGATAAGTTATTACGTAATTAGTAGAAATAAGGTTTGTCTGCATTCATTTAAGAGTAATAAAACTCAGCATGAACAGGGACCTATTTGTAAAGTTCCCTGGCAAGAATAAGGTCTTGATTGTCATTTAACATGTTATTTAAAGGCAACACGTGATATGTTATCTTAATTACGGTATATACACATGTGCAGACATATGGTGTCACAGGCATACCAATAAACGCTTTTAATCCACACTTAAGAGATCGCCTCCCATTTAGGGGATTCGTTCGCTCTTTTATCGCTGATGTGGTTTTTTTTCAAGACCTGTATCTTACTGAAATTAATCATGCGTTATAAACGAAGCACAATCACTTATTTTTTTTAGTGTTTTTATTTTTTTAATCGTAAATTTAGACTTTATTACAAAAATTAAATAAAGGTCCAAGTTTTGGAAATCTAAAGAACACAATTGGAACTATTCAAGTTTATTTAGGGCTCCATATTTTACATGTTGAACATGTTTATCGTGAATTTAAATGTTATTAAATTTATAAGAAATAATACAGGCTTAAACAAAGGCAGATATCTAGCTTTCAATAAATTTTTCTACCTCGAACTGAAATCTTTCAAAGTTTTGCCAACTAATATTTTCGGCACTATTTAAGCTAAGATCACAACGTCTACTTCAGACTTTAAATATTTCTTATTTTCATTCAATAATTTTATTCCATAAATAAATTATTAAATTTTATATTAAAAAAAAGCAAACTTGGCATTAAACATTACGTGTTTTCACTGAATATTGTTGCAGAGAGACATATTTTATAAATCTATCGTGTATATTTCTTATTTAACTTATATTGATTAACGATGTTTAACAAATCGACACTTGGTTTCATGCTTCAATTGTTTTCAATCCTACTGTGCGAAGTCATTAAGTACTGTTTATTGGAATAAAGCGGGTGTACACTATGATTACGCTGTCATTTGCCAAATTCTTCAGTACCGTTTTCAGTAGCTGGTCATGTGATACTAATAGCCAATATGGCGGCGGTCAATTTATCGATTCAGGGATTGTCTATATATAAAAGTGTACAATTAATATTAATCACTTTCATCCAGAATATTTAACAATTTAATGTAAGGTCCTATTTGTTTAAATGAAAATAAGGGTACACGTTGATAACTTGATATAAAGGTGTCCTGAGAAATCATACAATGTGAATGATATGTCACAAATAAGAATGCCATAAATAAAAATAAATATATTTTTGTTAAATAATAAATGTCATTTGAAAAAGTAAAATTGAATTGTTATATAATTTATATGTTTTTACGTTCACAGACTTTGATGTTTATTTTTGAAGTTAAGACTTGCATTTTTTCTATTGACAGAACTATGGGATACATCGTTGCATGGCAACCAAGTCTGAGACAAGAAAAAAGAAAAAAGAAGAAGAAGTTGCTGAAGCCACTGCAAGTCCGCAACAAAAAAGTGCAGTTCTGGACTTTTTCAACAGATGCGACATTATTACACTGAACAGACTTCTCATGTTTCGGCTAAAGGGCTGTACCAGTTTGATACATAACATCATCCCTGAGAATATCATCCGAGATAAGCTTTTCACAAAGGGATGTAAGCGGTTTGAAAATATAGAGGCGTTGTATCAAACAACCCATTTTGATGATTCCGATGTAGTGAAGCTTGCAAAATTCATATCTGAGTTCAAAAAGAAAGAACAAAATTCAGTATTGATAAAGTCCATGGTTCCGGAATTTGAAGATGCGGCAGAAAATCAGGTATCTTTTAATTTGAAATAAAACTGTTTTCAAGAGGTTAAGAACAGCATAAACCTCCTAAGTAATTTAGTATACACAAGATTTTGATTGTGTACTGTAAAAAAGATCTATTACAGTACATGTAGCTTATTGTTGAACTTATTAATAATGTGCGATTACATCAATATCATTATCATAATAGTTTTCATAATGATGATTCAGCGAATGTGTATGCGTTTGTCCAAGATTGTCAGGCCTGTCACTAATCATTCATTATCTATTAAAAAATTACTAACTTCAAATGTGCACAATGTGGAGACAACTTGTTGAATGAAAACCCACATCTCTTGCTCTGTTTTTAGCTCTACTATAATACACATGTATGAAATATATATAGTGGAGCTATCCTACTCACCCCGGAGTCGGCATGAGCGTCTGCATTAGCGTTAGTGTCTGCGTTAGCGTGCAAATGTGAAAGTTTTTGTACTACCCCAAATATTTTGTTTGTCCCTTGACATATTGCTTTCATATTTTGCATACTTGTTCACCAACATGACCCCAACCTATAAACAATAGCAGACAACTCTATCAAGCATTTTGTCATAATTATGGCCCCTTTTCCACTTAGAATATGCAGCAAATGATAAAGTTTGCATACTGCCCCAACTATTTTCAATGTCCCTTGACATATTGCTTTCATATTTTGCATACTTGTTACCCAACATGACCCCAACCTATAAACAAGAGCAGACAACTCTATCAAGCATTTTGTCATAATTATGGCCCCTTTTCCACTTAGAATATGCAGCAAATGTTAAAGTTTTCGTACTACCCCATTTATTTTCATTGTCCCTTGACATATTGCTTTCATATTTTGCATACTTGTTTACCAACATCACCCCAACCTATCAAGAGCAGACAACTCTATCAAGCATTTTGTCATAATTATTGCCCCTTTTATACTTAGAATATGCATATTATTGATAAATCTATGTTAAAGTTTGCATACTACCCCAAATATTTCCTATATCCTTTGACATATTGCTTTTATATGTTGCATACTTGTTTACCAACATGACCTCAGCCTATAAACAAGAGCAGACCACTGTACCAAGCATTTTGACATAATTATGGCCCCTTTTACACTTAGATAATTGAAAATTTTGCTTAAATTGCCATATCTTCTTTATTTATGATCACATTTTATTTTTATTACTTTGACCACACAACACTTACCTGAATTCCACAATTGTTTCCACCCAAACAATACCCCACGCCCCTACCCAGAATCCCTCCCCCCCCCCCAACCTCCCCCCTCCCGATTTTTTTTTTAAACATCTAATAAATTACCACACCCCTCATTATACCCTCCTCTCACCCCCCCTACCCCCCCCCCCCCCAATAAAATAATATTTTTTTCCTTTTTTTATTTTGCAAAGATCGTCTAATAAATTATTGAATATGAACAATTTCCCCATGATGGCTTACGTTATACTGTCAAGCACTCGAATAGTCAAGCGCGCTGTCCTCTGACAGCTCTTGTTCACTGTTACACTTAGAGGACAAGGGCTAATTTAATGAGACCAGATATAGCTTTTCCAAATAAGTTGTCATAGTATTTTTGATTTTCGAGTCTTAATACTAATTGGTTTGAACAGTCTGAAAACTGGCATTTGGTCCATCCACTTTAAGCTAGGCTGAGAACCAAGTGCTCATATTGAGCTATCTTGGTAAGTCTATGTCCTTTGTTCATCATTCTGTGTTGTGTGTTTTCAACTGTTAGCTCTGTATCACTCTACTTCCTACATTTTTTAACCAATTTTGATAAAACTTATTACTTGGCCAGAATTTCTGTTCCTAGACTGAATTCAAATCTGTGTCATCTGCATAAAAAACTAGGTCATGAGCAGGCCAAGTTTATATAAAAGCCTTGTTACCACCCAGTATTCATGACATACAGAAATGGCGGAAGATCTTCAGCCTGTAGGACTTAGCCGACAATAATTTAAATAGGTCGGCAGTGAAATGCGAGCTCACTAGACTTACTGTCTGGTAATTTTTATGCCCCCCTTCGAAGAAGAGGGGGTATATTGCTTTGCTCATGTCGGTCGGTCGGTCGGTAGGTCGGTCGGTCCGTCCGTCCACCAGGTGGTTGTCGTATGATAACTCAAGAACGCATACGCCTAGGATCATGAAACTTCATAGGTAGATTGATCATGACTCGCAGATGACCCCTATTAATTTTGAGGTCACTAGGTCAAAGGTCAAGGTCACGGTGAACTGAAATAGTAAAATGGTTTTCGGATGATAACTCAAGAACGCATACGCTTAGGATCATGAAACTTCATAGGTAGATTGATCATGACTCGCAGATGACCCCTATTGATTTTGAGGTCACTAGGTCAAAGGTCAAGGTCACGGTGACCCAAAATAGTAATATGGTTTTCGGATGATAACTCAAGAAGGCATACGCCTAGGATCATGAAACTTCATGGGTAGATTGATCATGACTCGCAGATGACCCCTATCAATTTTGACGTCACTAGGTCAAAGGTCAAGGTCACGGTGACCCGAAATAGTAAAATGGTTTCCGGATCATAACTCAAGAACGCATACGCTTAGGATCATGAAACTTCATGGGTAGATTGATCATGACTCGCAGATGACCCCTATTGATTTTGAGGTCACTAGGTCAAAGGTCAAGGTCACGGTGACCCGAAATAGTAAAATGGTTTTCGGATGATAACTCAAGAACGCATACGCCTAGGATCATGAAACTTCATGGGTAGATTGATCATGACTCGCAGATGACCCCTATTAATTTTGACGTCACTAGGTCAAAGGTCAAGGTCACGGTGACCCGAAATAGTAAAATGGTTTCCGGATCATAACTCAAGAAGGCATACGCCTAGGATCATGAAACTTCATGGGTAGATTGATCATGACTCGCAGATGACCCCTATCAATTTTGAGGTCACTAGGTCAAAGGTCAAGGTCACAGTGACCCGAAATAGTAAAATGGTTTCCGGATGATAACTCAAGAACGCATACGCCTAGGATCATGAAACTTCATAGGTAGATTGATCATGACTTGCAGATGACCCCTATCGTTTTTGAGGTCACTAGGTCAAAGGTCAAGGTCACAGTGACCTGAAATAGTAAAATGGTTTTCGGATGCTAACTCAAGAACGCTTTTGCCTAGGATCATGAAACTTCATAGGTAGATTGATCATGACTCGCAGATGACCCCTATTGATTTTGAGGTCACAAGGTCAAAGGTCACGGTGACCCGAAATAGTAAAATGATTTTCGGATGATAACTCAAGAACGCTTTTGCCTAGGATCATGACACTTCATAGGTAAATTGATCGTGACTCGCAGATGACCCCTATTGATTTTCAGGTCACTAGGTCAAAGGTCAAGGTCACAGTGACAAAAATCGTGCTCACACAATGGCTGCCACTACAATGGACAGCCCATATGGGGGGCATGCATGTTTTACAAACAGCCCTTGTTACTTTCAGTTTGTATATCTCTTACAGTTTTTACAACATTTGTTGTAGTCATGATTTGTGGACATATCATTTGCATCATTCTTAGTGTGTTATATTTTATTTTGCTATTGTTACAGAAATAAGAGAAAACTGATTTCTGGAACTTGAGTCAAATCAAAAAAATTTAAGCTAGGTTATGAAACTTTGTATTGTGGTTGCGATGGCTACAGGAATAATTGCAAACAAAAATCTTGGTCATGCTCTACCTTAAAAGTACTTAAGCAAGGTTGATGAAACTGGGTGCGTGTTGAGATGGCCATATAATAAAATTGCATGTTGTTTCAGCTTTTGGTCAGACCAAATTGTGGTTGCTATGGTTACATAAATAAGTTGTAACCAGAATAGAAAATGTAATTTTGTTCTTAACATAACTAAAAAGTAATTATGTTGAGTTCATGAAACCTATGGAGATCCTGTTCTTACCCTTAAAAATATTAACTAAGTATGAAAATGCAGTTTTGTCTTTGATAAAGCCATATATTTTTTTTTAATTAAAAAAAATGTTTCACTGTGCCGTTTTTGCAACAATGCACAAGTGGCAGGGGATCACTGTCTTTGACGGCTTCTTATAAATAGTATGCATTGGTCTAATACTTCTGCAATCTATTCCATTGTCAGTGGTTGAAATGTACACAATTCTTCTTTTTTGTCTTACTAGTCAGTCAGAGTAACTTGTGTTTGCATTGGTGTCCTTTTTGCTAGTCTGGATCATAATTGTGATGCCAAAAATATTTCTATGCACAGTAATACTCATGTTCACAGCACTTTCATTTACTGAATTCTGTGTAGTATGTATGAATTTTCATCATAGACTATGAAAGCTTTCAACATGAACATTCATTCATTGTACATAGATATCATAGAAAAGTGATGGGAAGAAGAATCATTACTCTGCCTCACTGTTCACATACTTTTGGAGTTTATGCCCTTTGTTTTTATGATACACTATTCAAGATCTGTGTGTGTGCATCACAATCTGACCATAAAGAACAAAATAAAATATTACTCAATGATATAGATGTGCATTTTGATAAAGCCACTCATAATTTAAGTAATTACATGTAAGATGGGCTCAGTTGAGATATCCAATGTCCCGAATTCTCTTAAGTATCATAACAAGCAGCTTTTCCTGCTGGTGTAATAACACAAATTAGAATTTTGGCATTGCTAGACTGACAATGAAGCAAGGAACATCAGCTAATATTCCTGTCAATCTTAATATTTGCTGTCATGTTTTAATGCCATACACTCTATCTTGTACAATTTTCAGAGTATCAACAAGGTCGTGTGTATAGACTTATACATGAATGAGATTGCATGGACAGAACAGGATGTGGACCGGCGAGAGATAACAGACTGTGGGTCTGAGAGGTTATTTGAGGGTCAAGTCCCCAAGTATTGCCACATAAGTAATGCAACCACTGTGAGTATATCATTATGAGCCAATCTCTGGGTAAAACGCACATTCTGCACTGGCTAATTTTCAATAATGTCCCTCTGCCTATAATGCTCTAAAGGGCGCTTGGCAGTATACACAGATAGATTCTGCACTGGCTAATTTGGGGCAACACTTTACGCGCATGCATGAAGCGGGGTTCTCTCAGATCTTTGCTGTAAATATCTTTTATTAAATTGTACATGGTTAGAATAAACTCTAATTTTAAGTCCCTAACTGCAAAGAAATCCATAGAATTTGAGACTCAAAAGTCTGATTCATGGGAAGAACCAGTTCTGTTTGTTATTTAGAGAGATCTTCAGGATGTTGTTAGATCGAAGAATGTCATTGGTTGGATGGTTGAGTTTGCAAGTTTAAACTGTGATTTCTTCAAAATTACTACAGAACAAGTTGAAATATTTGAATGAAACTTTAAGAAGTAAAGATATTTTTATAGAAACTTTATATAGAGGACCTAATTTTATATCAGGACCTTGTCTAGGGTTTGATTGGCGGGTTCAAGCTCACTTGAAATAGAAATAAATAGTTCCAGTGTAACTACATAACAACAAATGAAGTCTTTGTAATGAAACTTAATATATGTAAATAAATGCCTAAAATCAAGACCTTGATTGCGATTCATTTAAATGGGTTGGTTGGTGTCCCAGTTTACATTGATTTTAATAAAAGTAGAGCCAAATGGTTTGTGCTAAATAACTCCTGAATAAATTGAGCTATTGTAATTAATTTCACAATGTGAATTAGTTCAAATTCAGGGATCTGATTGATGATCAAGGTCAAATTACCTAATACAGAAAAAAATACAATTAATATAAGCTACGTGTTTTGTACTAACTTTGAGACTTCGGCTGGAATTTCATGTTGAACAGTCAGAATTGTCACGGTAACTGTTAAACAACTATTGGTTTAATAATGGAAAAAAATGAACCATAAGACGAATTGTGTTTTTGGTTTAAATTGCATTTTATTTTCATATATGTTCAGGACTGCAAATTTAAATGCTTAAATGCTTGGATTTTAAAGTCATTTACTTTAATTTAAAAGTGTTGCAGGTATTTTAATGAATCTCAAAATATGAATGAATTGAAAAAGTTACAGGTGTCAAGTTTCATGATATACTATAACACGGACTTGCAATCATTTCATGATTTGCAATATTTGCAAAACACATTAGATCGGCAGGGTTTAACTCCCCTTTTGCTTAACAAATTAATCTACTTAATTACCAGAAGAAGTGCATACTAGTATATTAGTTGCACTGTTTCTCAGTGGTTGAATGGTTGGATGGGTATTTGTTTGGGTGGTTTGGTTGGTCAGGGTGCAGGATCACGTGACTTTTTGGGTTTTCCCAATGAAACGTTACTGGATTAAACGGACTGGTAAGTGATGCTTTTTTCCCAATAACTTTTAAAAACAATTATTCTTAAGAATGTCAAGTAGTGCATAAAAGACAGATGTTTATGCTGCGTATGGCAATGCGAAATACACCAGAATTACTTCATCTAATAAGCATGTGTTGTTGTTCAAAAATTCTATTTTTACTGGGATTATTATGTATACGGCTATGCATCAGACAAGGTCAAATTTTGTAACCGATTTCAGACGTAATTAAGGTTTTATTCTTATACCTTAAGATACTGACACAAACTGCAAGAAAAACTGTCTTTTATGCAGCAGCACTAAAGATTTTTGCAAATGTATTTCAATAACTTGAGATGTTTGCAAAAATAAAGTTCTTAACAGTGTGTTTACATTCTGTCCAGCTCATGTGTAAGCCCCTGAAAACCCCGTTGATTCTGCACCCTGTAGTAGTTCTTTCAATCTTTTCATATTTTATTTATGCTCTTTAAATTTCCAGTGAAGATTTAAATGTAACTAGCAGTTAATATGCCTCATGACAAGGTGAGGTGTTGCCTGCAATTCCTATGCTCCTTGGTGAAAGGTCAAGGTGACAATTAAAGGTCATTGGTCATGATCATTCTCATAGCTCTTTAACTTTAAGATATATGGAGGATTGCCATGTATATAATATTGAGATTATTATGTTACATTACTAGAGGATGTAAGCATTAAATTTATCATGCTCCAGTGTAAAAGTAAAAAGTAACAATTCAAAGGTCTTTAATTTTTAAAACTCTTTAATGCCTTATAGGATGTTTATTTTATATTGGATTATTATTCTCCGTGACCATTGATGTGTTGCACACACTACTTATCACTCCTCAGTGAAAGTTTAGTGTTTTTTTTTCACCCTTTTGGGGTTGGGTCAGGTCCCTTTGGATTGGGAAAAACGCATTGTTAAGACTAAACTTGGGAAATAGGTGTTGTTGATTTTCTCGAACACATACTAAAATAAGAAACCGTCAGAGACGGGTGATGCTCCCCAAAGTTTTTTTTTGTCACAATATTGCACTATATATTCAGATAAGGGAAACGTCTTGAGGGCACAGTAGTTGGGGGACAAGAATTTTTTAAATAGAAAATTTCAAAGGGCCATAACTCTGTGAAAAATCATCCGACCAGAACCCACTGATAATATGCACATCTCCTCTTGGTAGTGAAGCTTCCCATAAAGTTTCATTGAATTCCGGTCATTAGTTGCTGAGAAATAGCCCGGACAAAAATTGTGCACGGACGGACAGACAGACGCACACACGAACAGACGAAGCGGCGACTATATGCTCCCCCCCCCCAAAATAAATTTCAATATTATATTCACTAAGGTTCAACTTATAGAGCTTTATTTGAGACTTATATATATTTTTGGTGCTATATATATTTGTTGTGCTGAAACCTTAAATTGGAAATGTCTAGGTCCTATTCGGGAAAAAATTTATACTTTTTCATTGGGAATGGGTCCTCCTACCGGACCCAAATATGAATGACAAAACACACAAATGTCCAAGGTCACAATTGAAGCTAAAGTGTTATTAATTTTAAGTTTTAAGTCTTGGAGGATATTTATATTTTTTACAAGAACACCGAATAATGGGTGCCAAGCTCGGCTGCGGGTGCAGTTTTGAATAAATGAAAGCTTGTAAGAATTTTTTTTTTAGGTCACAGTGACCTTAACCTTGGACCTAGTGACCCAAAAATGGGTGTGACATGTAGAACTCATCAAGAGGCAGCTACATATGAAGTTTCAAAGTTGTAGGTTGAAGCACTTTGATTTTAGAGCCAATGTTCAAAACCTTAAAAAATGTTAAGGTTTTAGCATGACGCGGACGGCGGATGACGAGCTGGCTATGGCAATAGCTGTATTTCTTTGAAAACAGCCGAGCTAATAAAATTATTCCCATAATTATCATAGAATGTTTCATATTAAATACTTATGCCCTTTTGATGAAAAGGTCAAGGTCATTTATTTTACATTTCTGCCTTGTTACTGATTTTACCAAAAATAAACATACTAATTCATATTGGAAAATAAAATACAATTTTGGTCTTACTGTTGGAAAAAAATAGCAGAATGCATAATCTTATCGTTGTTGCATTTGATGTTTCAGTTACAAAGAGTGATGCAGTCCATTCCAAGTGCTCCAGTGTACTTGTTCCATTCTCAGACTGCCAATTATCCTGAGACCAAATCATTTGATGTCGCAAAATACCAGACCATTCAAGAAGCCACATTCATGTCACACTTGTGCTTAAAAGCCTCTCAGTTCTCTCAGAGACCACTGGATAAAAGTGTGTACATGTTCAAGAAATCCACGTTGCATGAATTCTATACTATAAAATTTGGTCAGCAGTTTGTGCCGCTGCATCCGCTGTTGAAAAGCTGGTACAAGTTGGAAGAAAGTCCACTAGATGGACTTCAAATGCTGCCAAGGATTGAACAAGCAGTGCTCTCAAAGGAAAATGAAATGTTTGCAATCTGTATTTTGATGTCAGATATTTTCAGTAGGTGTCTAAGAAGAAGAGCATTTTCATTTCCCAGATACTTCTCAGTACATGATACTGGTACAGTTGATGCTGAATAATATCATGCTGAAGCCCTGATTTTTGTTGAGTTATTGGATACTTGATTGGTTAAATACTTTAATAATTTAATTACGGTCTCAACGGTTCCAATATTAAGGATAACTTGTTTCTTTGCTTAGAACAGTTAGTCTCCCTGATAATTGTCCCGTCTTTTAGAAGGTCCCTTTAAAATTAAAAGACTGCTGGCTCTGATGTCTTGTGAGACATTTTTGGTCATGTTCCTTCTTGTAAGCTTCAGATTTAGGAGTGCCCAGTGAAATGGAGTTTTGAAAGGAATTGCAACAGCTTGTAAAAGTAGATTCAAATACAACAGATGCTGCCCATCATAATAGGTAGCACTTTGTAATTAATGTTTTAAAGCAGAAAAAGGAGCATACATTTAGAAATGTGTAATGTTGAATATTAAAGATGCACATGCGCAGCTCATTATCAAGAGATTCAATGGATGCAATTTAAAATATTGTAAATAGTACATTATAGTACAGTGTATGAGTATATTGTCAAACACAAGTTTTTGTCTATGAACAAACAGACTGATGGTCATCCATTGTGTATACTGTAACCTCTCTCTACTTTGTTTATAATTAGTTATTATCAGACCATGTACATGTAACTGTTAATTTGATGAGCCTGGTGTTACCTTATTCTAGTGATAATGTTATCATCTTTATGCCCTTCTCCAGGAATTTATTAATGCATATCTGCACACAATTGGCGATAGTTACGAATTTTTTCTTGAATTTAGGTGTCCTATAGTTTAATTTCTATGTTACTCTAGAGCTCAGACAAGAACACACAGATAAGAAATGGAAATTTAGTTACAGTGGTGGTCCTGAATTGAAAATTCAGACACAGAGATACCTTTTTTATTGAAATTTCGGTTTTGGGGTACCTCTAATTTGGAAATTAAGACACAGGGTTGCCACTCAGCCTTCGGGAAAAGCCTGATCTTCAGCAAAAACAACCCCCCCCCCCAAGCAGACAGTTATTACAGTCAATGACGTCCTAAAACGACCGTATTTTAGGGGAAAACCAGGTTCCCAGATTTGTTGACCTAAAGTTAACACACAACAAAACAATGTCATAGTCAGCTTCAATTTTCAGGTTTTTATCTGCAACATATTTTGTATTTATAGTCTTCAAAATATAATATTTGAGTATATATTTGTGCATTTATATGTACTGGTAGGTACTTATTTTTCGAATGCAACAGAAAATCAGGCTTTAGTATTGATCACCTGGCATTGTATAGTTTTGATTAAAACTTATAATTCAGCCCAAGCTTTAAAATATATTGGTAGCTGTCAAGTTACAGAAAAAGAATGACTACTTTGTTATGCACCTCTTCGAAGAAGAGGGGGTATATTGTTTTGCACATGTCGGTCGGTCAGTCCGTCCACCAGATGGTTTCCGGATGATAACTCAAGAACACTAAGGCCTAGGATCATGAAACTTCATAGGTACATTGATCATGACTGGCAGATGGCCCCTATTGATTTTCAGGTCACTAGGTCAAAGGTCAAGGTCACAGTGACTCGAAACAGTAAAATGGTTTCCGGATTATAACTCAAGAATGCTTACGCCTAGGATCATCAAACTTCATAGGTACATTGATCATGACTGGCAGATGACCCCTATTGTTTTTCAGGTCACTAGGTCAAACGTCACAGTGACTCGAAACAGTAAAATGGTTTCCTGATGATAACTCAAGAATAATTAGGCCAAGGATCATAAAACTTCATAGGTACATTGATCATGACTGGCAGATGACCCCTATTGATTTTCAGGTCACTAGGTCAAAGGTCAAGGTGACAAAAAACGTATTCACACACTGGCTGCCACTACAACTGACGGCCCATATGGGGGGCATGCATGTTTTACAAACAGCCCTTGTTTAAGTGATAATTACCAAAAATGCCTTTTAGGTAAAAAGCATGCTTAATGTGGGAATTTATGATCTCAATAATAAAAGTACATGTACACTTTATGTACACAGAAATATAAATGACATTTATAATATATAAACATTTTATCTACCAAAGTTTCAATGTTTTAAAATGAACACCAGGATAAATATATTGGTAGTGCTAGGCTGTTACTGACAATTTTTCTCATATTTGTTGAAGACACAAGTTTTAGTGGTGTGAATTTTTATATGACTGTCTTTTAAGTCTTTTATTCTCAGTTTTTATTCCCCCGAGGTGGGCATATAGTGATCGCACTGTCCGTCTGTCTGTCCGTCACACTTTTGCGTTTAGGTTTGAAAAATGCTCATAACTTTTATGTCGCTTCAGATGTAACCTTCATATTAGGTATGCATGTGTATATGGACAAGGCCTTTCCATAGGCACACAAATTTTGACCTTGACCTTAAACCTAGGGTCCGCGTTGATGATTGAAATCTGCGTTTAGGTTTCGAAAAAGCGTTTTTCGGGGGAATATGTATTCCAATGGAGACAGCTCTTGTGTTATTTACTATGTATTTTTTCCTTTATTTTCTATGCTTTATTTGTGGGTACATAATACATATTTATCAATTTTAGTAACCAATGAGTAAAAAACAGTAAAAGATAAATGTTAACTACATGGTAACAATTGTTTTTTCCACAAAACCTGTTAAGTATAGAGCTACTTGTATAGGTTTTAAATAAAACTAGAAATGGCGGGGCAGAGGCCGACGCGTATCCCTACGCCGCATGTTTGACCCTGGGGGACCCCAGGGTTGGTAATTGGGGCCATGCATAGTTGAGATTGACCGTATTGTCATAAGAGATGTTCAGTATAAAGAAGTTAATGTAAAATAACCTAAACAAGAGCTGTCAGAGGAAAGCGTGCTCGACTATTCGACTGCTTGACATTACAACGTAAGCCATCATGGGGAAATTGTTCATATTCAATAATTTATTAGATGATCTTTCAAAAATAAAAAAAGGAAAAAAAATAATTTTTTTTGGGGGGGGGGGGGGGTTGAGAGGGGGTATAATGTAGTGTGTGGTCATTTATTAGACGATCTTTCAAAAATAAAAGGAGAAAAAAAAAATTGGGGGGGGGGGTGGTGAGAGGGGGGTATAATGTGGGGTGTGGTAATTTATTAGATGATGTTTAAAAAAAAAAAAAAATTGGGGGGGGGGGTGGTAGGGGGGGGGGGGGGTGGTGAGAGGGGGGTATAATGTGGGGTGGGGTAATTTATTAGATGTTTAAAAAAAAAAAAATTGGACGGGAGGGAGGTTGGGGGGGATTCTGGGTAGGGGCGTGGGGTATTGTTTGGGTGGAATCCATTGTGGTATTCAGGTAAGTGTTGTTTTGTCAAAGTAATAATAAAATGTGATCATAAATAAAGAAGCTATGGCAATTTAAGCAAAATGTTCAATTATCTAAGTGTAAAAGGCGCAATAATTCTGTCAAAATGCTTGATACAGTGGTCTGCTCTTGTTTATAGGTTGGGGTCATGTTGGTAAACAAGTATGCAAAATATAAAAGCAATATGTCAAAGGATATAGGAAATATTTGGGGTAGTACGCAAACTTTAACATAGATTCATCAATTATATGCATATTCTAAGTATAAAAGGGGCAATAATTATGACAAAATGCTTGATAGAGTTGTCTGCTCTTGTTTATAGGTTGGGGTCATGATGGTTAACAAGTATGCAAAATATGAAAGCAATATGTCAAGGGACATTGAAAGTAGTTGGGGTAGTACGCAAACTTTAACATTTGCTGCATACTCTAAGTGGAAAAGGGGCCATAATTATGACAAAATGCTTGATAGAGTTGTCTGCTCTTGTTTATAGGTTAGGGTCATGTTGGAAAAGAAGTATGCAAAATATGAAAGCAATATGTCAAGGGACAAAGAAAATATTTGGGGAGGTACGAAAACATTTGCATGCTAACGCAGACGCTAATGCCAACGCCGGGGTGATTAGGATAGCTCCACTATATATATATTTTATATATAATAGTCGAGCTAAAAATGAGTGAAAATCTATACCCTAATTTCTCCTCCTCATCCTGCTCTCCTAACAAATTTAATACTGAATCAAATTCACTGATGACCATTATGTACATGTCATCCTCATTGGAATGACTTATGAGATGGCTGAAGATGCTCTCTTATAGCCAATCTTCTTGCTTCTGTTTTGGAAAAGTTATGTTTTGAGGTTAAATGGTTGACTTAATAGAAGCGTCTCAGAAATTTTCTATCGCAATATTGTACATAACAATGAAAATGTTGAATTTCATGTCTGTCTTTACTGTGCCTTTTCAAAGTCCATCTTGCTTTAAATTGTTTCTCACATTTTTCCCACTTGAACATTTTGACAGATTTTCAGTAATGAGTCTAAAAGTGTAATTGAACAAACTGAAAGTTTCAGCCCTTTTATAGATTCTTGAGGCTCTAGTCCAGGAGTTTCTCATGCTTTTTATGCTTGACTGCATTCTATCTCTTCTCTCATATACAGGTGTCCCTTTGCACCAATATTTTATAATCCCTTGTATAAACATTAGATGGATGAGCTAAACCATTTCACAGATGAGTTAACACAAACAATTTACTACTAAATACATCTATGCACCACTACTGTGTAACTCTATATGTGTTTTCAATACACAAGCTTCATTGTTAAATAATTCCTTTGTCCGATGAAAATGCTTGCACTTCTTCTGATTGGGTAGATAACCATATGATAGTTTTCGAAATCTAAACGCGGACCCTAAGTTCAAGGTCAAGGTTACAGTGGTAAAAAATTTGATGCCCATGTAAAGGTCTTGTCCAGATACACATGCGTACCAAATATGAAAGCAATATCTGAAGGGACACAGCAGGTATGAGCCTTTTTTGAATCGCAGTTGCAGATTTCGAAACCTGAACCCTGACCTCAAGTTCAAAGTCAAGGTCACAGGGGTCAAACATTTTATGCGCATGGAAAGGTGTCGTCCAGATACACATGCATACCAAATATGAAAGCAATATCTGAAAGGACACATAAGTTATGAGCCTTTTTCGAATCGCAGTCGCAGATTTCAAAACCTGAAAACTGGCCCCAAGTTCAAGGTCAAGGTCACAGAGGTAAATTTTTTTATGCCAATAGAGTGTTGTCCAGATATACATGCATACCAAATATGAAAGCAATATCTGGAGGGACACAGTAGATATGAGCCTTTTTCGAAACGTGGTCGCAGATTTCGAAACCTGAAAACTGACCACAAGTTCAAGGTCATAAGGGTAAAAATTGTGTGCGCATGGAGAGGTGTTGTCTGGATACACATGCATACCAAATATGAAACCAATATCTGAAGGGACACAGTAGTAATGAGCCTTTTTCAAATCGCGGTCGCAGATTTTGAAACCTGAAAACTGACCCCAAGGTCAAGGTCACAGGGGTAAAAAATTGTTTGGGCATGGAAAGGTCTTGTCCAGATACACATGCATACCAAATATGAAAGCAATATCTGAAGGGACACAGTAGTTTTGAGCCTTTTTTGAATCGCAGATTTTCAAACCTGAAAACTGGCCCGAGTGTAAGGTCAAGGTCAAAGGGGTAAAAAAATGTATGCGCATGGAAAGGTCTTGTCCAGATACACATGAATACCAAATATGAAAGCAATATCTGAAGGGACACAGTAGTTATGAGCCTTTTTTGAATCGCGTCGCAGATTTCGAAACCTGCAAACTGACCCTAAGTTCAAGGTCAAAGGGGTAAAAAAATTGTGTGCGCATGGAAAGGTGCTGTTTAGATACACATGCATACCAAATATGAAAGCAATATCTACAGGGACACAGTAGTTATGAGTCTTTTTCGATTCGTGGTCGCAGATTTCAAAACCTAAAAACTGACCCAAAGTTCAATGTCAAGGTCACAGGGGTAAATTTTTTTATGGGCATGGATAGGTGTTGTCTAGATACACATGCATCTCAAATATGAAAGCAATATCTGAAGGGACACAGTAGTTATGAGCCTTTTTTGAATCGCGGTCGCAGGAAAATCTCTGACCTGGCCCCGCCCCAACCCCCATAACTTTTGACCCAGGGGTCAGATCAAAATTCTGTTACTGTCACTGTCGCACATATGCTCATAGCTACCATGTATGTAAGTTTCAAGGTTCTAGTGCTAATAGTGTAGGAGCACGTGGCCAGGACGGACGGACAGACGCACATCACCACAATATCCCCACTTTTTCTCAGAAAAACATGGGGATAATCACCTTAATTCTCATCTTGTGCATGCATGCATGAACGCAGTTTAGAAATACAGTGAACATGATAAAAATACAATCACATTTTATATACAAATTAAGCAAAAATGCATGCATTACACAGACACTAAATATATATACATAACACATATACATAAGTAACAAGAAAAGCACAGATTTTTTTTTCCCAAGCGAAAATCGCAATTATTTCATCTAACATTTTTTGTATTCATCCAACTTCACAAAATACAGTGTTTGAAGTAGGAAACAACAGTAAAGCATTTTCATTATATTAAATCATAAATGTGGTATCTTTTCTTGTGCAATAACAACGTATATTCACCCCACAAGGAGTCAAACTGATAAAAATAATGCCGCAAATATTTTGCTTTCAAGATCATGATGATACGACTTGCTCATCTAGAACACTAGTAAACCCTTTACCACATAGGTACGTATTTTTAAGCATTTGTAGTCCCTTAAAAAGTTAAAAATTTAATTAAAGACCTTTCTTATTAGATTCAAGTTTTAAAGGCTTCAAGTCCAAACCTTAGATACTAATGAATAACAAAAAGCAAGTAACATGAACAGACTGCCAAATACTCGCAGGATGTTCTGGTTTTATGCTGTTTGCACATAGCGATTTTCACTTTGCTTATGAGAGGGAAAGGGTGAATGCACATGCATGTAGCCCAGTTTTCCAGGAGACCGGCTCATATTTTTGAACTCTAGAAAACAATGCAAAAACAAGTCACAAAGAATTAAAGGCAAAGATAGAAAAAAAAAGATTTCAAAAGCATTTGTCATATAATGTTGAAATCAAACTTTTTTAGGCATTTTGTTAATCAGTCAAAACATATCTTATCTCTTACTTGGTCATTGTCTGCTCAGGTACGACTGAAAAGTTCCCCATGGTACTCTTAAGTATATTACAAAGTACCGGCAGTACAAAAAATATACCGGTACTAAAAAGACCCCAGACTGTGGCTGGGGGCCTTTAAGCATATTTTTAGTACCGGAGGTACATTGCAGTATACTTAAAAGAGTACAGAGGGAACTTTAAAGTAGTACCTGAGCAGATATTGATCGAATAAATGTCACACCAATGAGAAGGTCTTGAACCATTTAGAGCTTATAGCCTCATTTTTCAATTTCTATGCATTGTATATTGGCCAAAAAACGAATACAATCCAAACATATTCCTTCTTCAAATCAAACAACAGAGAGATTTACAGATCATTCCTGTTACACAACCTTCACTATCAGGAGTCCCCGGTCTCTGTAGTCAGTAAATCTCTATCGCGAGTCTCCAGTCTCTGTAGTCAGTAAATCTTTAAAACCGAGTTTCTGCCATGGCTCCTGCTGCATCAAGTTACTGAAATTAACAAGAACTAGGAAATATATTTTCAGTTATAAAACACCCAATATAAATTGTTATGGCCTTTACATACCAAATAAAAACTGTATGCCAAATAAAATCTGTATCATACAATATTACCTATACTTAGATACATAGCATATATAAACCAAAAAATGAATGTCATGGCTGCTGGAAAAGGAGGTTAATCAAACAAAAGGAAACGCACATCATCAATTTTTAATATATCTCGTGTTTTTCAGTTTCAAGTCGACTGTAATAACATTATTCGTTATGCATGATAACGTCATTTGATTAACATAATATAATCTAGAAATATTTGCAATGACAAATCAAATCAGTGAAGCTATATAATTTGTTCATGTTTCAGTAAGATTTAAAATTTTACAAAATATGAAGTGGATGTTTAAACATTCTTATCCCTACACTCTACATTGGATAAATGGATAAAACGGCCATAATTCTGCAAAGATTGGCTCCAGCAAAAATCAATTCTTTTTTGATCATCAAAAAGTGAACATCATTTAGCTGTGAAAATTTAACCTTCAAATTTATTGAGACCTTAATAATGTTGATCGATCGAAGTGGATTAGGAAATATTCTTACAGGATCTTGTAAAAAGACCAAACAACAATTGTTGCCTTATTGAAAGTTGTATGCTTGGAAGATACTTTGTAAAGCTTTTGAACCTTGTCACGTGTAATTGATGTCATCTAAAAACATGTATAAAAAGCGAATTCGCAGTCATAAACCGAAAGTTCAGTATAACTTTTGTTTTCACTCGGAGTAAAAGACACCAAAACCTTGTAAAAATTTATTTGTACACAAACATAACACAAACAGCATGTTCATTCAAACAACCTCATTAGAAACACAAACAATCATTCTTTATCAAAACAATATAGGTTGTAAAATTGAGGTGTACGCTAGAGAGCTCTTTAAAAGAATGATCCGAAAATGTTATTTTCTAATCCATATATAGTGATGTAATTACTACCTCAAGGTTGTAACTTGTAAGTACAATATACTAATTAGGACTCATTAAATAAGCGATATATAATTACTTAAAATGTGGTTACATACTCTGACATATTTTATTTTGAAGATATCCCCAATAATTATCCCGGGAAAACAAACCGTATCAGCATCCTATTATTTGTGTTCTTGAAGCGGGCCGCTTTTATCATATCAAAGGCAGTTACTGCAATCAGATTCTTTACCCCCAAATTAGACGCCATAACAACCTCCCACTAACGCCTCCCACTTTGTAGGTTCACATAGAAAATGAAGTGCTTTGAGTCAATGCCACTCTATAATTATACATATTTAAAGAAGGAATGTTAAACAATGCAATACAAAGTTTGTTGACATGTTTAGATGTCGAGTAAGCTAAGTACCTACTTATCCATCCGACATTGTAAGTATTCTTTTGATAATTCCCGGCATAAATTGTTATCGTACTCCTTTCTTCTCAGGCAGTCCATGTACCTCCTCATAGGGACCTTACATTTTCCTAAAATATATTAACGTGAAATTAAAATATTGTTTTTATGGACTAGGGCTGTAATGAATACACTAGGTTACGAATACGATATGTATCACGAATGCAGGGTGGCGAATACGAATATTTATTTGCGAATATGAATTTCAATGAACAAAAGTAATACTGACAACTTGACATGACATTTTATAGTATGAAACTATGAGTATTTGTCAATTTGAGTAATTGAGTATCATTGCAAACTGAAAATATGAAATAGAACACTTTGAAATAACAAAACACTGACTAGAACTGCTTAAACTATTAACACAGTTTAAAAAAAACATTACTAGTACCAATAAAATCCTTGAGTAGAACAACTAAGAAACTTGACAATCTAGGCTCCATGTTTGTTGATAAGTTGCACAATCATTGTCCTAAAGATAAACAAAAAAGAAATTCCATCTGCTAATCCTTTGTTTGTATGTTTGAGCATCAAATCACTTGATATACCTAAACAAGAGCACCGCCTTGCGGGTGCAGACCGCTCATCTATTTTCTTTTTAAAGGTGAAGGGACTCTCATTTTCAATCACAAAGGAGGGAGGGGTGGAGTGAAGAGGGGTGTATAGTGTGGGGGCGTGGACATTTATTACATTATCTTCCAAAAATGCGAAAAACAAATAAAACAAATGCAAACAAAAAAAAAAATAGGGGGGGGGGGGGCGGGTATAGTATAGTGTGAGGGTGTGGTGGTCATTTGTGAGATGAATTCGGGGGGGGGGGGGGGGGGGGGGGGGGGGTATATTCTTGGGTTTTGGGTTTTTTTTACCGTTTAAAAAAACAATTTGGGGGGGGGGTGGGGTGGGGGGGGGGGTAGGATAGTATAGTGTGAGAGTGTGGTGGTCATTTGTGAGATGATCTTAAAAAAAAATAAAAAATAAAAATAGGGGGGGGGGGGGTAAATTTGGGGGGAGGGGGGGGTGGGGGGTTGGGGGGGTATTGTCGGGTGCGATGGTTGGAAGGTATTTCAAACATAAAATAATAAAATAAATATTTGTGATTTTAAACAGTTTCAAAAAAAAAAAATGGGGGGGGGGTGGGGTAGGGGGGTATAGTATAGTGTGAGGGTGTGGTGGTCATTTGTGAGATGATCTTTAAAAAAAAAAAAAGTCATTCAAAGGTCAAGGTAAAATTCAACTTGCCAGGTACAGTAACCTCATGATAGCATGACAGTATTTGAAGTTTGAAAGCAATAGCCTTGATACTTTAGAAGTAAAGTGGATCGAAACACAAAATTTAACCATATATTCAAAGTTAGTAAGTCAAAAAAGGGTCATAATTCCGTAAAAATGACAACCAGAGTTATGCAACTTGTCCTTTTACTGTACCCTTATGATAGTTTGCGAGTGTTCCAAGTATGAAAGCAATATCTATGATAGTTTAGGGGTAAAGTGGATCAAAACACAAAACTTACCAAAATTTTCAATTTTCAAAGTATAAAAGGCCCATAATTCTGTCCAAATGCCAGTCAGAGTTACATAAGTTTGCCTGCACAGTCCCCTTATGATAGTTAATAAGTGTTGCAAGTATGAAAGCAATAGCTTTGATACAGTAGGAATAAAGTGGACCTAAACACAAAACTTAACCAAATTTTCAATTTTCTAAGCATAAAAAGGGCACATAATTCTGTCAAAATGCCAGTCAGAGTTACATTACTTTGCCTGCACAGTCCCCTTATGATAGTTAGTAAGTGTTGCAAGTATGAAAGCAATAGCTTTGATACTTAAGGAATAAAATGGACCTAAACACAAAACTTAACCAAAATTTTCAATTTTCTAAGTATAAAAAGGGCACATAATTCTGTCAAAACGCACGCCAGAGTTATCTAACTTTGCCTGCCCAGTCCCCTCATGATAGTAAGTAAGTGTACCAAGTTTGAATGCAATAGCATTGATACTTTCTGAGAAAAATGGACCTAAACGCAAAACTTAACCGGACGCCGACGCAGATGCCAACGCCAAGGTGATGACAATAGCTCATATTTTTTTTTTTAAAAATAGATGAGCTAATAAAAATTAAACAACCATCGAAAGATTTTTCAATTCAATGTCGTAAATATTTAACAGGTGCCCGCCATTTTTGTTGATAATCTCACTGTGTAAAATAGTGGGTGGGGTAAACATGATGAAAACTGCTGGAATAAGGACAACATTTAAATTTAGGGGCTTATTGTATGAACCTTCATTTGTAAGGTAAGGGTAAGATAAGATGATTAAACTTTCAAACTCAAACCACGTTGTTTGTATTCGTCAAATATTCGGTACGGGAGGTGGCGAATAACGAATACGTTTTGTCCACAGCCGTATTCGAGTAACTCGAATATTCAAATGTATCGTTACAGCCCTATTATGGACATAGGATAATTTAAGGCTTCAACTTCATGCAAATACTTTGAAGTCATATCACAAGCATGACACAATTATTGATATTGTTAACATATGAGAACAATCATTTAAAATTATCACATGTTCTTAAATGAGGACAGGATTCACCTGGTGGCTGGTCCTGGGTATTAATAACACTAAAAGTGAAACAAAACGCATGGACAGAAGCTAGTATAACTAGTATCCCTTATTCTCATAGTATTGGCCCTCCTCATAGTATCGTGACTTTAACGAAAAACCCTAAGGAAGAGCTGGAACATAAATGTTTTTGTTTCAATTTTCTGAAGTTTTAATTTATTTGATGGTTATCCATGACTATAATGCTTATTTAAGGTTGATGCAATGATTTTTTTAAATTATGTAACACACAATTATGAAAGTTAGTTTTTATGCCTTTGGATTAATAGTAGCTTAAAGGGATCTTTTCACGTTTTGGTAAATTGACAAAATTGAAAAAAGTTGTTTCAGATTCGCAAATTTTTGTTTTAGTTACAATATTTGTGAGGAAACAGTAATACTGAACATTTACCATGGTCTAATATAGCCATTATATGCATCTTTTTACGATTTAAAAACCTGAAAATTATAAAGCGTTGCAACGCGAAACGATTGAATAATTTGGAGAGTTCTGTTGTTGTCGTTTAACTACGAAGATTGCTTATATAAATATAAAATACGTAGGCATATATAATTGGCATGATGGCCGAGCAGTCTAATTGGTTTTTACTCCAGGATTCCGGGGGTCACTGGTTCGAACCCTGCTGCGGGCTACTCTTTTTTTCCTTTTTTAAATTTTATTCTTGATTTTTTACTGGAGCTTTTTAGATCCAATGTTTACATTTATCAATATAAAGCATTTAATGACAAACTTCAAAACATGCCAAAATCTGTGAAAAGGCCCCTTTGATAAAATGTTTTATACTCTGCTACTTATTTTTTAAATAAAATGTTTAATAAAATAAGAACAACATGAGCAAGAGTTTCATTTTCCCATTATGACAACTTGTTTAAGAACAAGCACATGTGCATAGTATAAAAACCTAGCAACCAATCAGAGGGACCGATATTATGAGAACCATTGTAGATTAATACAGATTACTACAGGGAGCTAAGTGTAGCCCATATTTTGTCGATTTAAATGCAGTTTGCGTTGTTATATCCAAGAATACACATTTGACTATAATTGACATATAAAACATGCGTGTTTTTGTATTTGTTCACTTCCAAAATACATATGTATTCAATAAGAGGGCCGATACTACGGATAGACATACTAGTAGTAGTAGTGTAGTGTTGCCTGACCTGACGAAACTCATGAAAATGCTTAATAAACAAAGTCCTTGGAAATGTTCGCTTTAGAATATTTCATACAAAGTTCAGTCTGTAACAAAGTTAAGTGTATACATGTACAATGTCATGTTACCCTCGTGATCTATTGGAAAACTGCCTTTATCTGGTGGTGTCGGTGTAAACCTGGCTGCTGGAGTAGCCATTTCAAATTATCTCCCTTAAGGCTACACGACACTATATAATAAAAAAATGGACTGTAGGTTACAATATACTAAATACTCGTTTCATGTAGGGCTGTACTCTCTAAAAAGATATCATAGTTGACTCAAAGGCATGTTTTACATCTTAAACTATTGTTCGGGTTTTATCTTTCGGAGATAATGGTAGGGCATAAATAGGTGTTCACGACCGAATCCCTGAAATATGATAAACTTGGAGACTTTAGTAAAGCCTTGCACTAAAAAAGGTTACATTCCACTAAGAAACGGCCGAAAAAAAAGTTGCAAAAACAGTCGATTTTATTTAGCGTCAAGTTCTTTTTCGGTTTGAACATGACATATCTTTTTTATTGCATAAATCGATTCCGCTTAGAATGGCCTTTAAGAAAAGGTATGGTTATGGGGGTCTCTATGTGCAAAATGTTGCATTTATTTTCGCTCAAAGTTGTCGCTTTTACATTGAATTATATAGGGAAACTATTTAGTATATTGTGACCTGTATGGTCCGCAAATCTGGGCCGGATCGTATGGGCGGTATTGTGACTGGTCCATGGTCCGTAAGTTTCGTTTACCTTAAAAAAACTACGGGGTTCCGTGCCACAGGTTGTTAGCGTTTGGCTATGATATTAATGATATTATGATATTATTGCTGAAAACATGATTGTGAATGATACATAAATATTTCTACATCTACATTTACATCTATGGTATACTGCTGACACTCGATCGCGATTATTATTAGCAGGCACGTTGTCTCAAACAGTGTTAGAATTTTTGTTATGTGCAGATTTAAATCAGGAGGTAAAGAAAGGATAACACTAAGTCTAATATACAAGGATAAAAGATAAAAACACAGTTATAATTTAGAATTTGAAGGTTTGAGGAAGCTGCTCGGCAATGATGTTAAAGCTGGCGCGTGATTGTATTGAGATAGTTAAACTGTTCCATAGACGAATGCTCCTAGAGAAGAAAGAATTTGCAAGGTAGTTCGTCCTAGAATGAGGTATCAGAAAGTTCAGGTTTCTGGTTGGTATTAGATGCTTATGGTCAACCTGTACAAGGTTGTGGTGGATCTTGAAGATGAATATGACTTCCCTTAGTTTGCGGCGTTGTTCAAGGGTTTGCCAATTCAGTGAAGTTATCATGTTAGGCACACTGCTGGTGTAGGTGTAATATAGATAGATGTATCTGACAGCTGCATGACCGTTGAACCTGTTCTACCTTATAGATAAGGTACTGTTGCCAGGGATCCCAAATTGTTGATAAGTATTCTAACTGTGGTCTTACATAAGTTTTGTATGCTCTTTCTTTTACTGTTTTTTTATGTTGCGTTTTATGAATCTTAGGGCGTTGTTTGTTTTTGAGGTGATGTTGTTAATTTGTTTGGTTCATGTTAGATCGTTTGTAATTGTTACGCCTAGATATGTTACGGCGTCAGTTGTTTTGAGGCCTATACCGTGAAGTTTATATTGGTGAAGTATGGGCTTCCGTTTGCGAGTAATTCTAAGTACTTTGCACTTGTCCGGATTGAATTGCATGGGGAAATCTGACTCCCATTTTTCGAGGCAATTAAGGTCATTTTGGAATGTATGAGCGTCAGTGGAGGATTTGATTATGAGATATAGTATGGTGTCGTCCGCAAATAGTCCTGTTCTGTCTGCTTTTGATGTTATCAGGAAGATCGTTTATATAGGATAGGAATAAGCAGGGCCCTTAAGACTGACCTTTGGGGAACACCTGAGCGGACTGGGAGATTTTCAGAGTTCTGACCTTCAACGACGACTTGTCGGGTTCGGGCTTGGAGAAACGAGTGGGTCCATGAGGTAACATGGTCATTTATTTCTAATCTTTTAAGTTTATGGATAAGTTTATGGTGGTCTACCTTGTCGAATGTTTTACTGAAGTCCATGACTTCAACATCTGTTTGTTGACAATTTTTGGGACGGTCATGGACTGCCTGTGTGAAACCAATCAGTTGCGTCTCACTGCTGTGTTTGGATCTAAAACCATGTTGGTTGGGGTAAAGGATGTTATTTCTGTCATAGAAGGGCATGATATTAGACGTGATGATTTGTTCCATTAATTTTAAGGCTATGCAGGTAAGGGAGATAGGGCGATAGTTACTAGGATTACATTTTGGACCTTTCTTGAAGACTGGGGCTACTACTGCAAGCTTCCAGTCTTCTGGGACAATACCTGTTTAAAGCGGTATCTGAAAGATATGGGTGAGGACAGGGGCTTTTTCTCTGTGAAGTTCTTTCAGTAATCTTGGGGATAGTTGGTCTGGCCCTGTGGCTTTGCTCGGATTTAGGGCTTGAAGTAGCTTGTCTACACCGTCCTGAGTTATGTTGACTTGGGCCATAAAAGGGCGATCAGGTGGAGTAAGGACTTGCTTGCAGGACTGGAGTAAACTCATAGGTTGGGGTCTGAAAAAAGCAGACTCAAATTGTTTATTGAGAATGTTGGCTTTGGCTTTTGGGTCTGTGAACGTTTGGTCATTACTTAATAGGGGGGCGACGCCGCAGTTTTCAGTTTGGTTGGATTTAATAAAGGAGTAGAATTTCTTGTTTCCTCCAGGTTGAGAGTCCTGAGAGAAGATGACAGTGTCTAGGTAGTTCCAGTAGGCATTCCTGATTTCTTTTTGGACGAGACACATTGTGTGCTTAAATTTATATGCTAGGTTAGGGTTGCTGGGATTTGACCTTTTCATTCTTTTTTATAGTTGGTCGCGTTTCCTTATCAGTTTTATGATTTGGTGGTTGACCCATGGTAGATCATGACGGATTTTTGTTATTTTGATTGGAATGTGGATTGAGCTGAGACGTGTGAGTTCGTCCTTAAATAAAGACCAAGCAGTATTTGGATCAGAGTGGTTTGCTATTACGAAATAGCTCGAGAAGGTCTCAAAGTCTCTTTTGAGGTAATTCCACTTTGCTTTCCCAAAGCATTTGATGTTCCTGATTGGTTGAATTGGGCGACCTCAGTAAACCTTAATTTCGTGGAATATGATGTCGTGATCTGAGGAGCTAAGGGGTGGTGACATTGTAGTGCTGTGTACTTGGGCTGGCATGTTTGTAAGGAATAGATCTAAGATATTGGAACCTCTAGTAGGGAAAGTGACCATCAAATATATGTATAACAAGGTATTCACCTCAAAATGACCCGAAAACGGGGTGCATCATCGCTGTGAACAGCCATAACTTCATCAATTGTGCAGCGACTTTCACGAACTCGATCTTACTAAACGCAGAAATAAATTTCTTTTCTGGAAATGTATATGTTTTGCAAGATTTCTACAAATGCTGGCTCAAATTTTAAGAAATAACACGGTACACAACTCGTGTGACTTGATCGTTGTCGAGCAGACCCGATCAAAGACTGAAATCCTCACGGAGTAAAGGGCATTTTACCTGCAAAGTTCACGGACCTCGATAATTCAATAAAACGTATGACAAAATATTCTTACCGTTACTGCCGTTACATTATTTATCAAAGCTAAATGTCCATCGCCGCTTGAAACCTTTGTTTACATACATTTCAACTGGCCGACATTTTTTTAACACACGAGCGATTTAATTGGTCCAACGCGAAGTTGTGTCTTTACGTTGTGAATATATCATACTTTAATCGGGTCTGATCGACAACGAGTAGGTCATGCGAGTTGTGTATCATGTTATTTCTTATAATTTGACTCAGCATCTGTTACAATCTTGCAAGATATGTATTTAAATTTATTTACTTTTTATTATTGAAAATTGCGACGATTATTTTCATAATTTCCGGTTTTACTTAGGTCATGTTTAGTCCAGGATGATGCTATGATTTTTAAATAACGTAACACATAATTATATTAGTTCATTAGTAGGTTTATCAAATGTTGTATTAGCCGCTTTGAAAAAATCTAAAAATATTTTAGGAAAAACATGTGCACGAGTTTCATTTTTTCATCGATAATCTCTTTATAGAGAAGCACGTGCGCATAGTCACAAACCTTAGCAACCAATCAGAAGGGCCGATATTATGAGAAACTGTGTACATGAAACAGATAACCACAGGGAGCTAAATGTAGCCAGTATTTTGTCAAAACATTGCCGCTTTAAATGAAGTTGTTTGTTGGTATGTCCAAGAATACACATTGGACTATATATTGACATATAAAACCTGTGTGGTTTGTAATCTTTTTTCTAAGAATTTTATTATTAGTTACACTGTTAGTAACCGATGGTGTATGGGATATACACCCTCAGTAATTTCATACCATACGAGAGCGAAGCTATGTCTATAAAATCGAGTTCAATCAAAATAATAAATCATAACCAACACAATAAATGTTACAATCGACATCAATTATCGCGTCATTTGTGGAGAAATATTCAAACAAAATCTTGATAAAAAAACGTAATCAAACCGAAAGCCGAAAATTTGAATTGACGATTCGATCTATCTTACAAAGGTTCCGGATATAGTCTGTTTATTACGATTGGTTGATAAGCCACGAGAACTATCTCGCGGAGGATTCCCGAGGAAGTCGATAGCGTATTTTCGGATTCGAAACACTCGGCTTTTTCCATCGATAAAACTTACACGTTTTCATGAACAGTTGACGTATTTGAAACTTTGGATTAATATCATTATCATTTTTATGCGAGCAAACCATATCACATAAGTTGTTTTAATTTGCGCATAAGTGAAAAAGCGGTTTACAGTTGCAACTCCCTAGCTGGTAGTTGGATTATTGGATTATTGCCACTAAAGGGCGAGATTGCAAAGGAGTGAAATCACGATGTTCAAACATGAGATGACGATGTGACAACGCAAGATCATGATGCGAGATCCCGACAGTATTATTTGGATTTCATTATAGTACTAGGGATGTAGCGCCACTGCGTTCGTCCGATCTCTACCCGGATTCGTAAGCACACTTCCCGACTGTTCGCGGACTATGGTCCGCGAATGAAAGAAGTTATTTTTAAACAAACATTATTTCTTGCATATTTATCATGCGTTTGCTTGCGCTGTCATGTTTCTACTTACTATGTCGTCTGATTATGTATTTACGCATTTACAATTGAGCTGAACACGTTTATTTATTCATCAAATCGAGCAAATAAGAATTTTAAAATTGATTTTACAGATGCACAGAGTGATTGCTTGAGCATACTTACGTCAAGCCAATGTACATAATGGTGATTTGCGCAAATTTCTAATGGAAGCGTCTTATTCACGTTTTGAAAATAATTGAATACTACATAGAAAAAATAGTTAAATAGAAAATAGCGCTCAATTTTTGCCTATCATACAACGCGAAAAAGATTCGCGTTGGTTGAGAAGTGACACCTGTGGACAAAATGACATCTATCGCGCATTCGTATCGCGTGTCTTCGAATTGTTTTCTCATGTTCTCTCTGTAGGTTTTAAAAGGTCGAAAATGCGAGAAAACGATATTAGTATTAAAATGGTTCCGGTTGATTAAAAAAAATGGCTGCCATGCAGGCGTGTCATTTTTCCTTGTATGGCTATATATGGCTATAGTAAAATATTGTTAATACTCTAGAGGCCACATTTATTGTCCGATCTTCATGAAACTTGGTCAAAAGATTTGTTTTAAATATATCTTGGACAAGTTTGAAAATGGTTCCGTTTGGTTGAAAAACATTCAAACATTAAACGTGCTTCATGTATGGGACGATAATTTCAGTTTTTAGTAACATTGGCCTTTCGGTTCTGTTGATGTCGTCGACGGCACATAAAAACAGACGCCGGAAAGCAGCCTACCACAATAAGTCACCATGATGGGCACGTTGTGCTCAGTTGAGGAAAAAATGAAACTTGTGTGACGTAGTTTTAACTCCAGTGACCTAATGTGAGCAAATATAATGTAGGTCGACTATCTGATATCACACACCAAATATCGAAACTCTAGGCGTTTTGGTTTTAGTTATTTTATCCGAATAAAGTGTAAAATATATACGGATGTACACAAAGTATAACTAAAGCTGCATCACCATGAGAGAAATTAAGGGGTGTTGCTGCAGTTTTGCTGATTTTTTCCACCAAATAGATTTTGTTCAAAATTTATATTCAAGTACTATATACAAATACTATATGAAAAATGAAATAAAAATATAGGGTCACTGGCCTTGATTTGATTTTATTCACCATTTTATAACATGTACTTTTTCATTTGAACTGGAAAATCTCTAATTGCCTCAAACCAATTAATAACCTATGAAATAGACAACCTATAGATATTATATAAGCTAAGACACATAAAATACCATTTAATTAAACAACACAATGCCAAAAAAATGGAGAACACAAGTTAAATAAAAAAAATATTTATTTTTTATTTTTTTTTGTCACCCCAAAAAACATCAATTTTTTACTTTTTTTTACACCAAAATGTAATTTCAAAAATTATGTCAAATAGAATTCTGCAAAACTGCTCAAATATGTTCATCTACGTGTTGTCATCATAAAACACAAATAAAAAAGGGGTCATCGCACTTTTAACCGAGATTTTTTGTTTTAACTATCCCTAGCCTCTACGTCAAATTTTATAAAAATACATCAATTAGGCAAAACCCAAGTACCGGTACATAGATTGTAAGAAATATGCATAAACATTAGAAATTGTTTACAATCTTAATTTGGATCACAACAGCTTACCAAAAGACATTAATATAAACAATATTTAAACACAAACATAATACCATACAGTAACAAACTCGACCTTAATCATTAATAACTTACATGTACTTGTTCACAGATTTCGGCTTGTTTTAGAGTTTGTGATTAAATGCTTTAAATTGATAAATTTAAACGACATGACTAAAAAGCTCCAGTATAAAACAAGAATAAAATTAAAGAAATAAAAAAAAGTAAAAAAAAAAGTTGACCCCAACTGGGATCGAACCACTGACAATTGAATTATGAACCAACTCGGTCATTTCTGATGATACTGATAACAAAAATATTGAGTTGTGATAATAGCATCATCGGTGTTGCTATAAATATATTCTCGGTTAAATATACTGCCGCAACACCCCTTAACCTAGCAGTATGCGAAAACGATGCGACCCCGGGATATCGCAAGTTTTCAAAACGGACACAGCTACATGTATGTCATGCCTGTTTGACTTTCAAAAAGTAGTCAATACAATAATATAAATATGTGCGGGAATATGAGTGTTGATAAAACATAATTTTACCTCGTTTTTAGTGTGAACCATACGGATTTTTTAAGAATGGGTTACTTATCAGATAAACAATTTACTGATACAATTTACATTGTGACATCGTACTAAAGAACTCGATTTGTACTTGTATTTTTAGTTGATTTTTTTTTTAGAAAACTTGTTTTAAAAAGTGATTTGAAAGAAAGCACCGCTTACCGTCGTGTTAAATCTATTAAAGTTAAAAAGTAGAACCCCCAAAAGTCACGCAATCAACACCCTGTTTATGCACATTTGTGACAAGTGCGAACGATAAACTCGTGATCTCGCATCTTTTTTTTTCATGGAGAGTACGTTGGTTCCTTTTTCCTACTTCCTTATTCAAATAAGGAATAAGCAACAGTTCATGTTTTCTTATTCAAGCTTAACATATTTGATAAATAGAGTTTTGCAGAAAAATAATGCATACAATTCGTAGGTAAATATAAACAAAATAACTCGAATACATTTACTTAATGTATTACGTTACATTTATCATCATGTTTCATCTTCGCGCTTGCATATGATTTATTGTTTTAATCGAACTGACATTTTCTATTTCGAATACTTACTTCACATCAACAAAACCTAAAGCAGATAACACTGCGGTTATATATATATATATATATATATATATATATATATATATATATATATATATATATATATATATATATATATATATATATATATAACGAAGATTAAAACTCTATTTTAACTATTATTTTATTAGCTTCATTTTTTTTTGGATTTTAATAAATAAATAGCTGGTCACTTCTCCAGCTTCTCGCCGATCATGTTGATTTATTTGATTGTGTTGGTTTACCGTTCAACATGATCTCCATGATCTGCGGGCTAACCTGCTTCCCGTATGCTCCTGATGATGGTGAGGTGTTCGAGTGCACTGCTGGAGCCACTCATGAGATTAATGTCATCAGCAAATCTCTAAATAGAAATGGGTCTGCCTCCGATGGAGATGGATGTGTGGTGGTCTATGATGGTCTCGTGCCTTTTCAATCAAAGGATAAACAGACATCCCTCACAGACGCTCACTGATGTCCCATCAGTCCATTTATAAGAACTGTGCTGCTGGCGTTTCTGTAGAGTTTTTTGAAGGCTAACACCAGCCCTTCGTTAACCTTGAATCCTCTCAGAACCTGCCTTTAGGTTTGTCAAAAATGGCAAACGAGGTCGAATGCTTTATGTCAAGTTGTTCCACTGTGTTTCGTCCATCTTTGAATCCAGTCTGCTCTTCCACCAGCAGTTCATCGGCCTTACTTTTCAGCCGGTTGAGGATGATGCGTAGCATGACTTGGCTAGGATGGCTGATAAGGCTGATGGTGCGGTAATAAGCATAAATGCATAAAATTAAAAGCAATTTGCTATTGATAGTTCCATTTCCTATTAGCTTATTCTAAACAACAAAAAAGAAAAGACACCATTTAGACGTAAACAATCTAAACATTTCTCAGTTGACAATTTTAGGCATTCACACTATGAGGTCAGGCAAAACCATCCTAAACTCAAAACCTAGTGAAATGGCTGAGCAAAGTTGAACATTTACATTTGCAGAAAACAAACATTATTTTGGAAACCATAAAGAAGTGTTGCATGTTTGAAACATCGGTCGGCGAACCCTAGACAAGCGTGGTCTTTTAAGCATAGTCAATTATGGGAAGAAATTGCCACAAAAGCAACAGACCATGGTTATATTTCACCATGGTTTCGTGATTTTCTATCATCCTTGTTGGGCATGGCTTGCCAGAGTGCAAATTACTGCACATGACCATTATAATCCCTAATCAAAATGGAGGCATTTTGATTAAATATGTTTAATATTAATGATGATTTGTTGAAAATAATCAATGATTGTTGTGCACAAATATAGTAAAATATTATATAAGACCGACATCATTGACTTCTGTTTTGTTAATATCCTATGGAATATGAATTGTACTTCAACGTCGCCAGTTTACATTTTCAACATCAGCAAATAATTGTTTTATGCTTAATTATTTGTTTCTGAATTTGATTCTTTCTGTTGTTTAAATGGTTTATGTATATACACTGCCAATATATTATTACATTACTTAACAAGTTTTTAAATACAGTGAGTGTATCAAAATACATTAAATAACATTTATAAGTGTACATTTTTATTTTGCAACTAAAAGTATTTAATATATGCTTTATCTTGCTTACTTAAAATATGCGATCTCGTAAAACCCAGTTGTATTTTATATCTCAAATATCCAAACGATCATGCCAATCGACTTTATGCTGAATTTAATAATTTAATCTAAAACTAAATAAATATCATTAGCATAAATAAAACTAATACACCAAGATTAAAGGTGGCTTACACTTCAACATCAACTGCTGTATTTCCTTTGACTATTAACAATATTATTCAGTTATTAAATGTTAACCAATGTATTTATTTTAGACAGAAATATATATCATTATACGGCAATTATTATATAGATTGTGTGGTCCTTTACAATATCTTATGAAGATCATTGATGTAAAAGATATATCTTCGTATGTGACTATTTTAAGAATTTGAAATAGTTTGCCTAAACTTGCAAATTGAACGATGGAATGAAATCGTCCTAATGGTACGAATAAACTATTAACACTCCCTAATAATAAAACTAAAACATTGACTTTCTGCAAATATAATAAATTTTTGTTTTTTTGTTTATTTTTTTTTGAGAAAATTACTGAATGGTTATCAAGTCTCCAAAATGACTTAAAGGGCCTTTTCACAGATTTTGGCATGTATTGAATTTGTCATTAAATACATTATATTGATAAATGCAAACATTGGATCTTAAAAGCTCCAGTAAAAAATCAAGAATAAAATGTAAAAATAGAAAAAAAGTAACCCTCAACAGGGCTCGAACCACTGGCCCCTGGAGTCCTGGAGTAAAAGTCTAGACCATTCGGCGATCCGTTCTTATACAATGAGCGATGTATTTCAAGAAAAACAATTTTAAAAAAAGAAGAAAAAAAACTCAGCAGGGCTCGAACCACTGACCCCTGGAGTCCTGGGTTAAAAAAAACAACCACTTAGACCGATCGACCATCCGTCCTAATACAATGGAAGATGTATTTTATACTTTATATAAGCAATCCTAGAAGTTTCACAAAATATAACGACAAGAACAGAACTACCAAACTATTCAATCGTTTCGCGTTGCAACGCTTTATAATATTCATGTTTTTAAATCGTCAAAAGATGCATATAATGGCTATGTTACGGCATGGTAAATGTTCAGTATTACTGTTTCCTCACAAAAAGCATAACTAAAACGAAAATTTGTGAATCTGAAACAACTTTTATTAATTTTGTCAATATACCAAAACGTGAAAAGGCCCCTTTAATACAAAAAGAAGTATGTAATTTTTTTACTTTCGCATGAAGAGAACTATCAAAAGTTAAATGGGAGTGAATTTTGAAACATTTACTGAAATGTGTCTTTTTTCCAAATGTTTGAATACCAGTTTTAGGAACCTAAAAACTAAATTGACATAACTTGTGTATGAGTATCATTATTTTTTTGCATCAACGAATAATATATATTTTTATAACAAATTATAATTGAATGTGTGTACAACATTAAAAGTTTCGTAATTTTTGATAGCCTATCAATTTGCTAATTTAAATCAACACTTGTATTTTAATCAACTTAAATTCAGTGTGTTCCAATATATATTTCACTCTTACATGCCAAATTATTTTTACCCTCGTTGTCACGCATTTGATCCATTATTGCTTAACTCATGTACTTATATCATTCCTTCAATAATTGACACATCTAAATACACATATAAACCACTATTTTAACCAGACGGTCCATAAATGAAGTTTTATAGTTAATATTAATGCTTTTACATTATTTGTATTTTACAGTGAAATGATATACCAATACAACATGAGGTCGCAGCAGTTATTTTACATTAAAGGTTAAATTGGCCCGCTTATAAATCAGTTTATTTTAACACAAAAAGAATACAAATTTACTGTTTAAACATAATTGTTCATAGTGTTTGCTTCTCAACTAGCGTGTATGATTCAATGTGGTGCATGATATATTTAAATTACTTTCATAAAGGAGGCAAATATGCCGGGAAACGTAGTTTCGTAAAGTATTGTTGTGCTCCGCTTCATGTTCAAGTCTTATACCAGGTATAAATAGTAGCTGTCTTTCAGTAAATAGTTATGGCAGTGTGGCTTTAAAATATAAGATGTTTTTGTCCATGAAAGTAAGTCATTCCAGACTTAAGTTTTTTTTATGTAATTTATTGTCCAGCAAGGAACATAAAGAGTATAATATAACATGTATGATTAAATATATTCTTTATTATTTACTGTAAAGAAGCACTGAACAAATTTCACTTACAATGTGTTAAAATATTAAACTTCAAGTTGGCACCAGAGTTCTGAACAAAAAAATTCAGAACGTAGTTTTACTATCAATGGAAGGTTGTTTTTACAAAGATGACACAGTGTGCCATACACATGACACAGTGTGCCTGCAACAACAAAAATTGTGCCCAACAAAATATAAAATGTGCCTTTTCAACAAGTGCTCAAATAGAATGTTCTTAAGTATAGAAAATTGGAAACGTTAAAACATCTGAAAATGTGCAACAACATATAACAACATAATAATACCTCAAAGGAGCGTTTTCTGCATTGCAGTGAATACATTTCAGAACTTTAAATAAAATTAATTCAAATATAAATGATGCTCAAGGACTTTAAAAATCGGCTTCACATAAGTTGCTTAGCAACGGGCACGGTTAAAATCAAGATGGCTGCCGTCGGTTTCTAACAAACAAGTGTGACAATTTAAAGTCGAAAAGCAAATGATGTAAACAATTCTTACTGTTAAAAATTGGCAGAAATGTGCACAATAGGAATACAATTTGATAACTGCTACTTATTTTGTATGAATTCTTAAATAATGACATAAATTGAAATTATGGGCATTTTTCAGTGTTGAATTGAGCTGAAAGGAATTAACAGGTCAAAATAGTTTGTTAAAATGTGGTTACTGACCAATTATCTGCAACTCATCTTGCTACCAGTTGTTTATAAAATATATTTTATATTCGACTGGTGAGTCGTGTAAGCCAAAATGATCCTTAAAACAAAATTGTGTCTTTGTATCGTATGAACGAATCTGCACTAAAACTTAATTTAGTATCACATCGTACATGCATGATCAGTTGTCAAACGAAAGTACGGTTGATATTCAAATGCATTATTTTTTTCTTTCCGGAATATTGTTTTAGTATGTTGATGCTGCATTAACAAATATAAGTGTATATGAAGTGAAAACACCAAAAATAAACAACGGTTGCGATAGACACCTATAAACTGTTAGATGCGCAAAATATCACTTTAAGAAACAAACATCTATCTTCAAACCGGAAGAAGGAACATTTTAACAATAACAATGGCGTATAAACCGAAAGTATGAAGGAAAACTAATTCTAGCATAAACATGTGATATTAGTGGCTGGTCTGTAATATATAATTGGTCAGCACTATTAATTATATGACCAAGCTAGGAAAAGCAACATAATGAATGAACAATAAAAACAACTATGCTGTTGACAAGGAAATTAAGGTAATACAAAAACACTACAAGTTAGGTATTAAATAAGCAATTTACACAGAATAAGGGCAATCATCATCAATAATATTCAGTAAATTAAGCGTTTAAAAAAATACTTCAACTCACCTATCTGAGAATTAAAACTGTTCTAATTGATAGTATTCCTTCTCACAACTCCAGAAAGTATTCATCCCTTATTTCTTATCATAAATAGGAATGCTACGGCAACAACAATCTTAAAAAGATCTCTACCCCAAAGATCAATATTTAAAAAAAATACATCAATTCAACGGACACAATTAAGAATGCACAATTCAAACAATTTCCAAACAAGACCACTTTACTTTTAACGATATCATTACGTCTTAAATAAGAAACCTTTTAACGTTGCACACAAGTCTCACATGAAATGTATATAAAAACATGATTTGTTTCGGCCACAACTGTAAAAAGGAACGACTGGATCGATTTCGTTGGTTTGGCATTAATCATTATTTTATGAGAAGTGTTGGAAGGCATTCATGGAATAGTTAACTTAAATTACCGATTTAAAAAAAGTCGAGTATTAGAATGACACGGTTGAGCTGTCATTAATACAGATTTTTAATTACGTTTTGCAGTTTATCAAAATTGTATATAATAAATAACCGATCGCTGTTTGTTAACAAACAACCGTTACGGTAAAAATACGCCATAGCTGTCAAATGTACATCCAAAGGACAATTAATGTAAGACACGACTGTTTGAGCAAAACACTGTTAAAGTAACATATGACATGTGTCAGATAATGGTGTAAATATGCAATACTCAAGATACAAAGCAGGTAGAAAGTTAAAATGCATGACGTGGCTGCTGCAAACTGAGGTACATATTTTGTCCTAGGTTATCATGATATAATTATTCGTTAATATTGATTGACTTGTCGGAGTTGTTTACATTTACCAAGGACTTTCGGAAAATATTCTCAATAACCTGTATAAAAAGTGAAAACAATATAAATTTCTATTTATGCTTTATGCACTTTAACATATTTTGCAAAATATTTACAACGGTAACTAGTAATATTCAATGTATTGAATAAATTTACGTCTGATTTGGCTAGATTTGTTTAAACCCACTAGTTTACGAACAAAGCTGGTAAAATAAGAATATTGCCAAGCAATATATGTTCCCTACCGGCTCCACCATTGTCAGATTTTTTTAATATATTTTTTTTATTTGTTGCCATAGCAACCAGAATTCGAGACGTAGGAACAAAATGAAAATACGTTTATAATCTCCATATTGCCATCTGACCATGTTTGAAGTTTCATGAAAAAATATGAAGAAGTTTTTAGTTATCGCAGGATCCAGAAAAGTGTGACAGACAGACAGACAGACAGACAGACAGACAGACAGACAGACAGACAGACAGACAGACAGACAGACAGACAGACAGACAGACTCACAGACACACAGAGCGCAAACCATAAGTCCCCTCCGGTGAAACCGGTAGGGACAATAAAAAGCATTTTATATTAATGTGTTTTCATTGTGTAACCTCTTATTTCAATGTTCAAATTCCGTATACACAGAGAACAAAATATGAAAATGCAATTATACTACATTGTGAAATGTAAATAGAACTATACAGTAATTTTCTACCAACATATAACACATCAAATAAAAGAAGAGGCATATAGTCTTTAAAATATGTTACTTATAATGTTATTAAGGGTATAAACACAAGCATGCATATACATTGATTGAAAGTATTTAGAAAATCGACAAAAGCAAATGCGACTGAATACGATAATGTCTCATTTAGCGTAAGGATTACATGAACATGAAATGAAGTATAATTTCTTATGATAAGTGTTTTATTTTTTAACCAAATGCTTTCCTGTACATTAACTAAATGTTTTCGCTCACAAATAGTCAGAGACTGAGATGCTGCTTCTATTTCCGATACTTTAAATAAATTATATAATTTTTTGGTGAAAAAGTTATATTTTAAAATAACGTAGTTTTTTTTGCTCAAATTAATCGTTTCTACATTTAAATATGAATCTTTTCACTTCAAGACATTAAGGATGTAAAGATATTATTTTATGTTTCGGTACTATTTAACATACAAATTATGCAGTCAGTTTCCGACAATCAATTTGATTATGTTTAAGTGAACACTTTCGAATTAAGAACTCGTTTCATCTTAACAGTCGTAATATATATATTAGTAAGAGTTTCTTTATAAAAAAGGATCACGTTCTTATATTTTTAACAATTTAATTTCTACATGGAAGAGTTTGTACCTAGAACATATTTTTTTATATATTTTACTGGTTACATTTGTACGTAGCTGCAAACTGTAAGGTTGAATACTGTTCTAAAACATTTTTCCATTCTTCATCTGCAATGACAAAGTCGGTCCATTGGCTTTTACATATCGGCTCCAAATCACATTGTAAACAGGTATAATTAATTGAGCTGTCGTTAGTATCATGCATGACACACAATACACTTTGCATAATATATCAGAGATTAACCATATACTTGCTCGTATAAAATTTAGCTTTAATTTATTTAACAGTGTTTTTACGGATTTTACTAGTCCTTCATTGATGATAGGTAATTCATAGCTTTTCCTGTTACGATTTTAACTGGTGTTTTATTTAAAAAGTATTATCAATCAAATAATATATCCGCAATAAAACGAACTATCACTGTCACTGTGGTGGCATTCATCTGAACTCAACTCAAAATTATAAATGGAGCTTTTGTTCAACAGACTCTGAAATAAAACAAATAATTATTGTCAGGGAATCTGTTAATCTAAGTAAATCAAACATATATGTATTGTAAAAAAACATTTTCTACGATATAAATATGTGCATGTTTATTGTTCACTAAAATATAGGCTTGATGTAAAGGCTAAAAGTACATAGCCCTTTAACTTTACTGAAATTTCCATTTCTAATTTGTTGAAATATTATTTAAATATACCCGTTTTCACTTTTGAATGTTATCAAAATAAATAAGACAATAAATCAAATAACAAATCTTCCATTATATTGTGTGTACATTTTTAATTTGCGTTATGAAACAACGGCAAAATGTCAAGTGACATAATACATTCTATAGAATATCTTCTTTACTATAAACTCGGTATAAGCTTTAAATACAAAGATAGATAGTCATTTTATATGTGCTATCTGACAAGGCTTAGAATAATTAAGGCGATTAATTGTGTGCTGGTGACGAGCATTTATTTTGAGCTATGCGGTGAATGAGTGGAGACTACCTGTAAATGAATCATTTCTTGGTCGATTGAGATTATATTGTGTAATCATTTCGCCCAGGTTTGGTGCCAAGTTGAGGGTGCTTTTGGTATGCTTTGAATATTTTATCCATGGATTAATTATCTTATCGTCAGTGTATAATTTAACAGTTTGAACAACATACAATACATTATACACTTCTATCAAAATATATTAGCGATACCAATTCAGAAACTTAAGAACTAAAACACCAGTCATATTAAGCGAAAAACGTGTACTTAATATTATGTTCACTGACAAAAGTAAAAATTGGCAAATGTTCGGTAAGTGTATGCTCTAGTACACTTATTTATATTTTATATTGAATTAAACAAACATTACAAAGAAGATGCATTATATTACATACATGTCAATAAATCGGGTTTTATCAATTATATACCCAATATACTACAATTCCAATGTCTGAAAAACAATATTGTTGAAATAATTCACACATTTCGAATAAATACCATAGTGTTTAAGTTGTTATAACATGTTACAAAAATAAAAATAGACTTAAACTTAACCATTACAATTAATGAACAACTAGATTTTTACAACTACAATCCCGATATTTCTACGAATCCGAAATAGTGTTTTAAAAAGATAGTAAGACTTTTGACTTATGCCAGTAACTGACAACTGTCCTACTTGAATCAGAGGTAAGGGTCGTAGAAAGGATGTCATGACCAATCCCTACACAAGTTATTTGGCAGGGTCGCTTATTTGTAGCCAAGCGCTCCACCAACTGAGAAATCTACTTTGACAAATGAATATGAAACGTTCAATATACCAATCGTTCAATATTGACAGAAGTAAAATGGTCCTTAGTTCGGTCGGTTATCTTATTGGTAGTGATCGCAATCATTTTGAACGAAAAACTTACCTCCTGTACTCCTCCTCCTCAGACGGCGTATATGTTGCTTTAAATGTCGGTCGTCATCAAATACATCAAGATATGGGAGAGTCTAGGAGACGTGATAGAAATACTTAGGTAAGTTTTATTAGTTCTGAACATGCTTCGGTTTTTTGTTATAACATTGTCAAATCCAAAACACTTTCCTTACTAGATTAATCAAGGCAGCCCATATAATGGAGCTTTTATATGAAATTAATTTGAATCCAGTCAGTGGGTTATAACAAGAATGAAAAATGGTAAAATACAAAGTTAAATCTATAATTTTTTTAGTATACTTTAGTCAAGTATGAACTAGTGTTAACAGTCTAAAACGTCTAAAAAGTCACACCGCTATGTTCCATATCTTATAAAAGTAAAACAAATAAATGTATCAGTAGTAACCGTTAGGACCGAGGAATACCTAGTGAGTAATACTAGTGAAATATTTGCTTACACGAATTCAAGAAATTTTTGTTTTGTTTCTCCCGATGCATATTGGAATACCATAACAGATTTTGAGTGCTCATCAATTTTAATATATTGAAAATATGTTAGTTTCCGGCTTTGATGCTGCAAAATTAGCCAAAAACTTAGCGGACATTTCAACGTTTTCGTACAATTTCACTTGTTTAATAACTTTGCAAAATAAAGACTATTTACACTACAGAAGCTACAGTTCGACTTTTCTTGTTCTTGTCAAAGTTTCGGATTGTGTTTTCTAAAACAAAGTGGTTTGTTTTTGTAGAAGACAAACATATCCGCTGAGACGCATAAACCTTCCTTTTTTAGGGAAATCCATTAGCTTGAATGCATAAGCATTATTCTATGATACGTATCAGTGACCCTGACCATGATCTTATCCGTACCATGCACGATCCCTGAATATACACCAAGACACAAGGCATATCATCCGGAGCGATCTGCGTCTCGCTAGTATATTAATAAAATCAAATTACCAATTGATTTTACAATACAAGACAATACTAACGGTACAACATTTTACATAAAATCATGATTAAAAATGGCGGTACCACCCTAAAGCGGTCAAAACACGGATTTGTAATTTAAACACGTTGATGACCAGCCTACCACTCAGCGAGAAGTGATCACAAAACACGCACGTGTCCATTAACATTAATATCATAGATTTTCAATTAAAATTAAAACTCAATAAAAAAGACAATACTTTGAGCACATTTCATTTTAATTACTCACTGGTTCAGATGAACCAGAGAAACATAATTACGTTTTTTGAGACAAGATGATATGAATTAAGTAAATGTATCAGCTTAATGCCTTCTGTTATCATAAACCCAAGGTACCTGTCCACTTTCAATGTTTACCGATAGGAATTATAAGTTTGAACCTGTTTCCAGATTGTTAAGTTGCTCAACACAGTTCTGCATCGTGACTAAAATATGCATGTCGCTTTCTCTTACATACAAAATAAAAATAATGACATCTACACACCGTGCAATCGACTAACGCATCGTCTGTGGTTCATCCATCGGCTGCGGTACTGTATACATGTCGGGTAAAAGCGGACTGTAAGTATTTCCCTATTCTTTATATTTTACGTATTGAATTGAGCAGATTTCTTTGAGAGCCTATGTAAGAATGACTTTGTGAACGTAATCCTTACCTTCCTAGCTGCTTACTTTTTAAAAAATCCGTTTGAATGTGGTCAAAAATCAAACAAAATTCACCACTCTCTCTGTCAAACTCTAATAACACAGGATTTATACCAAAGAAAAATATGAACAACATTTAATTGAAATATTTAATCATTTCTCTTCGGTTATTCCAAATAACAGCATCCCACATGAACACAACTTTTTTATCAACATTTAAATTCGAGTGGGGTTGGAGAAACGGCTCAAGACAACGACCGTGGTTACTTATTAGATGGTCATGACATCGGCTCCGAAAATAAAGTTATGCTCAAGCCATCGGCTGAGGCAATGAAAATTGGCATGATGAGATGTGGACGTTACTCATTGACCATATTCGATAGAACTATCAGATATTTTGATCACAAAAACAGTTTTAAGATTTTAATTCGTATTTTGAAATAAAATGGGATGGGTGAGTGGATTTCGTTTTAGATAATTCATACTTTCACATTATTGAAACAAGTCATTTACACGCAATATGTCTCCACATCATGTACAGTACACTTGACTCTTGCTATGCCGAAGTCGGATATATCGAAGTAATGGAAACTTCGAACATATGTTCATTCCCTTCTAAAATTTGAGATACAAGGTTTTTCTTAATTGAAACGCATGAATGAATTTACAAACTTAAAGACAGCTACATGAAGGTTGACAGTAATGTTGGAATTACCTACGGGAGAGCTTTCAGCATCGTTTGTCACCTGTAAGGCTGTATCTAGTTATAACTAGTCATAAGTGTACGTCTTATAAATCGGGTTACTCGAATATCTTTTATATCGAAATAATTTGTATGGTTTATAAGCTTCGACATTTCGAGATTCCACTGTACTTCGACGAAGATTGTCAAATGTGTTTAGAATGCGTTGTACTATATGATTTCCTTCTATCCTTTTGTTAAAAAGCGATAATAATGGCAAAACTATTATAACGAGCTAACTTTCGATATATATCGGTTGCGGCTTTCTTTCAAGATTATATAATTTGGAATTTAAGGACCACGGATAATTCATATGTGATTTATCGCGGTACGACTGAAAATAGTTGAAACTATATAGAACTCGCACATTCAAACAAATTAACAAGTTGAACGTTTAATTATCACGCAGATACGGAATCCGGATAGTGCCATCTATAATCTAGCCCTTCTTTCATCAAGGGCGACACACGACACACGAAGCGATACACGATATTTTGCGCGACACACGAAGCGACTCACGATATTATGCGCGATACTCAAAGCGACACAATAAAATTTGCGCGACACACAAAGCGACAAACGATATTTAGCGCGATACACGAAGCGACGCGCCAGAATGTACCACGAAATATCGCCCTTGTGTAGGTAGCCCAAAAGGCGACATATCGCGGTAAAAAAAGCGTGCCGCTTTGAATATCGCGCATAATATCGTGTGTCGCTTCGTGTATGGCGCAAAATATCGTGTGTCGCTTTGAGTATCGCGCAAAATATCGTGTCTCGCGTTCAAAGGGCGACACACGATATGTTGCGCGATACACGAAGCGACACATTATTTTGCTCGATACTCAAAGCGACACGCGATATTTTGCTCGACACACGAAGCGACACACGATATTTTGCGCGATATACGGAGCGACACGCGATATTTACCACGATATATCACCTTTTTACATATTACAATATCGTGTGTCCTACACAAGGGCGATATTTTGTGGTACATTAGCGCGCGTCGCTTTGAGTATCGCGCAAAATATCGTGTGTCGCATGCAGAGCTCCAGATAAGGATTTAGTCTAAAGGGTATTTCACCCCCTGATATTATTGTCAATGCGTATTTTACTCCTTTGTTTCAGCCATAAAGGGTTAGGAATAATTAGGGGTATTTTCTATTTCCATAGAAAACGGAAAAAGTAAAAGGCGTGTTTATGCTAGAAATAGTATTATTATTTGTTATTTATATTTTTCAATGCAAACAAAATATATTTAAAAAGACGATATGAATAGACTTTCTTTAAAAATATTCCCGAAAGTTGCTTAAAACGTCCCTTTTCGATCCACAAACATGATGGGCCGCCATTTTTATTACAAGCTTATTTTGATTGACTTACTTTTGATTCAAAGGTTACCTTACATTAAAAACTTAACTGGATTATTGTTAAACCGGTTACGCACTTTAATCGATTTTAAATACGTACCAAGATTTGTAAAGCGTTTTGTCACGTAATGGGCCGATTTTTAATGCGTTTTGTTATTTTTGCAATGCGTAAATACGCAGATACGCCTCTTATCTGGAGCTCTGGTCGCATGGTGTTCCATTGGGTAGGAAATATAAGTATGTTCTTCACCGACAACAAGGTGAGAATACCAGTCGTTATAACGATTAAGGATTACACACAATTAATTTTTTCCAATCTGTATACGTCTTCGGCATAGCGAGAGTCAAGTGTACTCTACATGATGTGGAGACATATTGAGTGTAAATGACTTGTTTCAATAATGTCAAAGTATGAATCATTAAAAAAGAAATCAACTCAACCACCCCCATTTTATTTCAAAATACGAACGAAAATCTTAAAACTGTGTACCTAAATAAATGTTACGAGACTGGGATAAACATTCCAATGATATGACGCCTGCGCAGAGTTCAGGAGTGTCATTTTGGCGCGATAATGACTATGACTTTCCGTAAATGGGCCTTTTAATTGACAGTTATGTTAATTGAATGATAAGTATTAATGGACAAATATTCATAATATCATAGGAATGGGATTTATTGGGATCTTGCACAAAGTCAACGAACTGCACAGTCAAAATACTATACATTGTCCTTATTGGGACTGTTTTCAATTTGTTTTGTGTTAACTTTATTTTTCGCAATATTGTACAAAATATTTGTTCATATTGAGTGTCTATGGACTTTTAAACGTAATAGTCCGCTACTTGAACAATGAATGTACAAAGCTCGAAAGGCAAATAAATTTTACCCAGAATGTAATCAAAACAAAGAAACACGTGCTGGAATATCCCATTTATATAGAGCACATATGATAATATGCAAAACACGTATCCCGTATGTCAATTTGTGCAATTGTTAAAAAAATATTCCAATTTGAAAGAAATTAAAGGGAATCAAAATTATGTTCTCCTCAATTTAATTTATCAATGGTTCAATATGCACCGGCCGAAAGCTTTCTGAGGGACGATGAAATTAAGTAAATAAAAATATCACTTAATTCCTTCGTGTTTATAATATTTGAGAAAATTGCATTATATAGTATTAGCCCCCAGATCAGCACACTGCATCTCAATGATGAAACCTCAATTCAGGGTGTAAGACGCCCGATTGAATAGTTTAGAAGTGTGTGCAAGTACTAAGATAGTTAAAAAAGCGAATTAATTGCAAACCTACCTTTTGAAATACGTCTTCTACAGTGTGTTTATTTATACTGGTAATACGTTCGAAGGAATCAAACCCGGAGTCATCTATGTAATCACTAGCCAAATCTACATTTCCCACTTCATCATCCTACAACAAATGCATACTATGAAAGTTTAGGGAAAATAACTCAATGCTAAGAAATTTTAGGATAACATTACACAATTTTATTACAACTGTGGCATTTTTGCTCCGGTAACAAGTTTTTCATAAACAGGGGATATTATACGCCTACATGACTTCCGGTATTTTATCGTACGAAATAAATGTGTGACTCTTTCCTTAACGAGCTCGCAATGCGATAATACAATTTGTAAAAATCAAGACATGCAATTCAACCAAGAAAAACGCCACATCAACGAAATGTTGCATTTATTGGAGCATTCTTACATTCAAAGACCATATTAGAAGAAGAAAATAACCACCTCAAGTGTAAGTTCGGAGCGTTTAAATAACAACTATGTTTAACTATAAATGTTTATAAAACATTTTGCCCAAGTACTTGCAGCAAAGACGTCCCTGTTACCTTAATAAAATATTATTTTATTTGGAAAATCATTGGTGACCATCCTTCACGAAGGCCACAAGCCTCCTAATTTACTTTTCAAGACATCTAAACTATCGTGCAGAAACCAGTTTCATGATACAAGTCATGGGACATTGACATTTGACACGATGACCTCAATCTTAATAGGCTACATAGTTTCTACCCAAGTAATCATCGCAACGATTTGTACGATTTGATATGGAACGCCATAGCTGCCTTACGTTGTAACATTTTTTCTGTCTTCTTCAGAAGGTGTCTTATGATGTCAAACCGTCGTGATAACTTGTCCATATGCGTTGTTATCTTGTCAAAACACAGTCGTTTTATGTCAAACCGTCTAGTTATCTTGTCTGAATATATTATTATGTCAAACTGTCGTGTTAGTTTGTCCAAATGTGATGTTGATTTGTCAAAACACAGTCTTATTATGTCGTTTTATCTTTTCAAAATGTGATGTTGCCTTGTCAAAACACAGTCTTATTATGTCAAACAGTAATCTTGTCCAAATGTGATGTTGACTTTCCAAAACACAGTTCAAATATGTCAAACCGTCGTGTTATCTTGTCAAAAGCTAGTGCGGACTTGTTTAAGTACATACTTATTATGTCAAACCACTTTGTTATCTTGTTCAAATGTGATGTTGACTTGTCAAAACACAGTCCTATTATGTCAAACAGTCGTGTTATCTTGTCCAAATTGGTACTGACTTGTCAAACTACAGTCCTATTATGTCAAATCGTCGAGTAAACTTGTGTGAATGTGTTGTTGACTTGTCAAAATACAGTCTTATTATGTCAAACAGTCGTGTTATCTTGTTCAAATCTGGTGCTGACTTGTCAAAATACAGTTCTACTATGTCAAACCCTCGTGTTATCTTGTCCAAATATGGTGCTGACCCGCAAAATACAGTCCTTTTTTCTATCTCATTTATTTCTCACATTTCTTTACAATGTAGTATACATCGATAATAACCAGAAAACGGAATACATAAGAAAGTGTTTGTAAAAAAATGTACCTCTTTGTACTTTAACATATCAAATATTTAGCGTATGCGTGCATACATTTTAAACAATGTTAACGGTGTCAATGTCATATAAAAAACTTGGTGATTTATCGCAAAACATAAACTTTAATTTATTTTTACGAAACATAGAATGCTTTTATCTAGAAAAATCAAAGCAAAATAAAAAAAATTCAACAAGGTGTGTTGTAATCGAAATGTTGTGAGTAATTGTTGTTTTCATTGAGAATGATTTTTTTAATTGTTTTGCCATACAATTTGTCTGAATAGCATTATTCATGTTTTGTAGAAGGTATGAATCACCTGAAATGAACCCATTTTTTTGTGTTGTTCATATTTATTTTTTACGAGGGCAATCTCAGATTCAATTTTTATTCTCGTATTTAGATATTCAATAAAGTGAGGAAAGGTTGGCATGCATTTTTTATATTTCATTTTAAATATGAAAGATTTTAATAGCATCATAATAAAGTTAAATACATCTGAGTGTATATTTTTTCAGTGCATCCAAAGAAAGCATTGGTTTTATTGATTTTAATTGATATGTTTTTACTGACAAGAAATGTTTCCATCTTTGTCCATATCATTTGAACGTGTCGGCACTGCCAAAATAAGTGGTCTATTGTTTCAACATGTGATTGACAGAAATCACATAAAGTGCTGTTGCTAAGCTTGCATTTAAAACGATATGTGTTTGTGGGGACAATTCGCATGATACATTTATATTGAAAGCTGCGTAAAGACATGTCTTTGGTTGAAATTTGGGGTAAAATATAGATTTTTTCCAAGTGGTTGAGTCTATATCGGTAAAATTTGAGTTCCATTTGTTTTTAATGTGTCATTGCCTTCGTTTTGCAACTGAATATTGAATACAAATTTATTACTGTATTTCGTTTTTAATAACGCTTTTGACAAAGTTTCATCTGTATGATTGATATCGAGGTCATTTATGCTTTCTTCACTTTTATATTTTGTTGGGATAGATGTGATTAAGGTATTGAATTTCATAACGTCGTTGCTATTGATGTCGTAGAGGTATTTAATGTTTTCAAAATTATACATCATTTTATTTCTAAAGTCAACAAGTTGGTATATGTATTTTATACCTCTGTCATACCAATCCAAATGTGATGTTGACTTGTCAAAGATACAGTCTTATTATGTCAAACAGTCGTGTTATCTTTAACAAATCTGTAGACAAGATAAAATGACGGTTTGACAAGTCAACATCACATTTGGGCAAGATAACACGACTGTTTGACATAATAGAACTGTATTTTGACAATACAACATCAAATTAAGACAGGTTAATACGACGGTTTGACTTAATAGGACTGTATTTTGACAAGTCAACACCATATTTGAACATGATAACACGACTGTTTGACATAATAAAACTGTATTTTGACAAGTCAACACCACATATTGACAATATATTACGACGGTTTGACATAATAAGACACCTTCTAAAGAAGACAGAAAGAAATGTAACAACGTCAGACAGCTATGGCGTTCCATAATTTGAGATCAAATTGTTCTCCAAATCTTGCGCGGAAACGAATTTTCTATCATTAGCCATAGTGACCTACACCAGTGAGGCCTGTTCACCTCAAAGTCGATACGCGTACGTCTTTCCTCCAAATTAAACAGCATTGTAATTATCCCCACGCTTTTTGAAAAGCGTGGGGATATTGTGGTTAACTCCGTCGTCTGTCCGTCCGTCCGTCTGTCCGTCCGTCCTGACCACTATCTCCTCCTACACTATAAGCACTAGAACCTTGAAACTTACACACATGGTAGCTATGAGCACATGTGCGACCCTGCACTATTTGGAATTTTGATCTGACCCCTGGGTCAAAAGTTATGGGGGTTGGGGCGGGGCCGGGTCAGAGATTTTTACTAATTTTTTTATGTTAATTTACATTAACTTCTATATTTCTGCACCGATTTACTTCAAATTGATAATGAACCTCTCTTATGACAATACGGTCAATCTCAACTATGCATGGCCCTATTACCAACCCTGGGGCGCCCCGCCCACATAGACCACACCCACCGAAAATTGCCTTTTACTATCCTTTTTTCATTTCTACACCGATTCACTTCAAATTGATACTGAACTATTCTTATGACAATACGGTCAATCTCAACTATGCATAGCCCCATTACCAACCCTGGGGCGCCCCGCCCACATAGGCCACACCCATCCAAAATTGCCTTTTACTTAACTTCTTCATTTCTACACCGATTCACTTCTACTTGATACTAACTTCTCTTATGAGAATACGGTCAATCTCAACTATGCATGGACCCATTACCAACCCTGGGGCGCCCCTGGGTCAAACATTCGGCGTGGGGATACGCGTCGGCCTCTGCCGCGCCATTTCTAGTTTAGAATATCATAGGTCAGAGCATTCTCTAAGTCTCAATGCCATGACAAAACAAATGTCCTGATAAAAGTCAATGTGCCCTTTACATTTTTACCAGGGACCTAAAATTCAAAATGCTCCTGATTTCCTCCAATGGAAACATTATGCTATTTTGTGTGATCGTAGGACAAAGCGTTTCTAGAAAATAGTGTCGAAACGTATCTATATAAGACACTGTGACTTCGACCTTGGCCTGATGAGCTCATTATCATTATCCCTTTCCTATAATTAACTACAGTCTTAATGTGCTTGATCTTAGGTCGAAACATATACAAGATATTGTGAGGAAACACATTTAGTGTGACAAGCCCTTAAGACCTTACCCTTCGACCTGTTGAGTTCTAAATTCATAGGCTTCGTCATTTCCTCCCAAGTACATATCAAACTAATTTGGATATTGTAGGTACAAATGTTCTCTAGATATTGCGTGGAAACGAAAGTTCTACAACCGACACTCCGACCAACCTTCACACCGACGACCAAGTACAAACCAATATTACCCCCATTAAATTGACAGGGCGATGGCGGCATTAACCAGTATCTTGGTCCGTCTTTTCAGCAAGTGAATATCACCCATATCACTCAAAGCAAATTTATATGGTCTTGTTATCCCCACGCTTTTTGAAAATATTGTGGTTATCTCCGCCGTCTGTCCGTCCGTCCGTCTGTCCGTCCTGGCCACTATCTCCTCCTACACTATCAGCACTAGAACCTTGAAACTTACACACATGGTAGCTATGGGCATATGTGCGACCCTGCACTATTTGGAATTTTGATCTGACCCCTGGGTCAAAAGTTATGGGGGTTATGGTTGGGGCCGGGTAAGAGATTTTCACTCAGTTTTTATGTTTTTTTAAATTAACTTCTTCATTTCTACACCGATTTACTTCAAATTGATACTGAACATCTTTTATGACAATACGGTCAATCTCAACTATGAATGGCCCCATTACCAACCCTGGGGCGCCCCTGGGTCAAACATGCGGCGTGGGGATACGCGTCGGCCTCTGCCGCGCCATTTTTAGTTTATAATATGTGGCAAAACACACCACCATTTGACTGAGATTATATATTGGTTTGTTATAATATATGTTATCCTCTCAATAAGGTTACAAGAAGATATACATGGTTAGTTCTACTCTGACGTGAGTTAAACGATGATAATTATCAGAGCTTCCGTTACATAATCTGCAATATAAATGGTTTGGCTTTATCGACTTAGTCTTTCACATAAGGCTTTTCAGAAATAGTAAAATTACTCACAAGAACGTTGTTGAATTCCTTATCAATTGCATACAATTTTGATCTGAAACATATAATGATACAATCTCTATGACATTCATTAATTTTTGTATCCGTGAAGGAAATATTTATATGTGAACATTCTATTTATAAATCTTTAACCTATGTTTGATGTTAAACAATAATTTGTAATAAATCAATCAACTATCAATTTACGGTATCACATATAAAATGTTTTCGATTTCATTGCAATTCATAACAAACAGTGCACGCCCATTTCTATCGCCTGTACAAACGCAAATTATGTGCACTTATTAACAACATGTTTTGATACTACTTCTTCATAACTTTTATCCTTCAATGTTGTATCTGTTTTGAAATATGATTTGATAAGCTTGCGTTAAGCGGTTTGTGTTAGACGATGTAACAACATTTTATCCGATACATTATTTGTGAAGGATTATTAGCCAAACATCTATGAGTACACGAAAAGAAATAATAAACATTGCGAAAATATACATTATAAAGGTGTTTCCAAAGTCAAAAACAATTATATAGAACCTATTATCCGATTACTCGGATGGTTTATGAAATAGAGCCAATGATTTCAGAATTTAAAAATTTAACTATCTATGCACATATATGTTAATCTTACCCGTCCTGTGGTTGCTCTGCTTGTAAATCAACTTATTTAAAGAAATTGAAAACAAAACAAGTGATCAACCTAAATCTCCTGATTCTCTTACGTGTTGATCATTTTTTTAACAATAAGTATTTATTATACAAATAAATCGAAGGTGCGTCAACTGCACATCTGACAAATTTTCCAGTCTGCTTAATTATAAATCGACTTCGCAGTTTGATGTAAGCTGCTTTTGCTTAAGTGGTTTCGACGAAGAGACGACGAGAAAAAATTCAATAGTTTGTTTCAAATTAAATTATAACATACCAAATAACATTAATATTACTAAAAACGAAACATATTGATCTAATAAGATTACCTTCTGTTTGCCTTATTGGAAGTGGAAGATTCTGAAAAGATATATATGCACCAGTAAAGCATGTGTAATATCTTGTTTCGCAGTTATTGTTTTTGCCAAACAATAAAAAAGTAAACGTGACATAACTTTAGGGAAGAAATAGCTTTGTTAAAAAATAAATTAATTTAATATACCGTATATTCTTTAATAAACGTCTCAGATGGCGTTGCATTTTTCAAAGGCGGGAAAGGGTTATCAAAGTACTAGAATAATTGTAACTCTTGTTAAATTTATAACAATAAGAAATCATTGTTAATGGCATTTAGATATTGAAAGTAATTAGCGTGGCCTAGCATCGAGGAAAACATTTTGCAAGTTAGCATTTTAATGTTGATGGAAAACGACCGTGCAAAAACGACCGGTTTAAGGCAAAAACAAAAATTTCAAAGTCGCAAAACATTTTTCAGGTGCTGGGCCGTCAGCCCAGTATACAGACATTGAATACAAACTATTGCTGTGACAAATAATCTCGTAGATACGTTTTTGAAATATGTAATAAGAAAGAGACGAGAGCATGAGGATTGTGTAATTTGGAATATGGACGAAACAACGGTCGATTTAGAGATGCCGGGGAAGAGCAATTACAAGTTTGAGGACAAGTCTGAAGTGTCATTGACTTCAACAGGACATGAACACTGAAATAGACAATGATATAAGGGGCTCATGCCGACGGTACAATTATGGCAACCCTTGTCCATCATTTACCAGGTGTTAAGCCACCACCTAAGAGTGATGTTTCTTAATGTTTTATCGTGTAGTTCTGAAGCACATGACACAAATTATAGGCAAATGAATAATTGGGGACGCAATAACGCAAGATTGATTGCTTGAGATGCATGCAGGGCTCAAATCATTCCAGCGGTCATAGACATTGAAAAGAAAACGTGAAGCACTGATATGTGTGTGATACCAGGCGGTCAGATATCGCGTTTGCAGCTCGAATATGTGTCACTAACAAACCATTGTCAGTCACGCTAGCAGGGTTATATGATGAATTGCTTTCCGAGTATCACGTTGGCAAAACCATGAAGGGAAATCGCCTAACCCTCGCACCACTTAAGGTTTGTATTTTAAAATTGATAAAAGAGGCGTGCTCCAGCATTGCCCCAAAAAGGCAATGGAACGTTATTTCAAGAAGTGACGGGACGGAAAACGATTGTTGGGTCTACAGAGTGATGAAGTGGAGACCAGATCTGCAAATAATTTGAGGGATTTAATACTGAAGAGGTAGACATGGGAGGACAGGTGCTGAAACACATAGCAACCTCTAAATCTGATGGAAAAGTGAATCAGATCAGGAGCAATATGAGTGTGCATCAGATTATACCATAATAATAAACGTTTGAATATCGTATTTAACCGATAACTCACACGTGACTACGGATTTTTCTTTAATTTTCATAATGTTTCTCTGTAGTACATTAATTTGGATCTTTCTTCCAAACAGCTGCGTTTAATATTGCATATATGGTTCTGATTAAATTAACTACAATGGCCTTGATTAGTCTTTGTTTGTGTGAAAAATTACGGGAGAGGCGGTTTATTAAGTTACACACGGTATTATATAAAGAAGTGAAACGCTGTATGTCCTTGAAGTCTGTAATCTTTTTTAAACTTACGAGCCATTAGTCATATTGATATTTTTAATGTATGCCTATCATCCAATCTGTTAGTTTGCCCCCAATGGGATGATGATGATGATTCTTTACGACAGAAATACAGTGTGTGTTATGTTCAAATGCATTCGATAAAACATTAATAATGTCACGTAAATAGAAATAATTTTAAATATTTAAAAGTAACCACTTAAGACGCGCATTTATTGTTTTATGCGAGTTTAGATTCAGTAAAGATGATCAGTATAAAGGTCATATAATACAATATATATCGGCTAATGAACAATATGAATAGATCTGATTGCAAAAAAACTTAAAGTTACTGTGCCTCGGTCAAAATACTTTTCGAGACTGAAATACCAGATGCTCAACGTGAACACTTATGCGTCTACTTGCAGAGCTTACTGAACATTTTTGTTTACCAGACGATCCTAGATGTAGTTCAGCATCCAGTGTGTTGTTCGAATCTGTCCTTATGTCACTTCTATATTCTGGATCTTTACTTTTCGAACTATCATTGGAAACGGGCGTATATCCAATAATGGTTGTTTTGGCGTCCTCTTCATTTGATTCTTGGCTCAATTTAGACTAAATAACGTCATCCGTTCCCCGACCATATCTGTGTTTAAACGTGCCAGGCAATGCTTGATTCGTTTCTGTATCCCCGCCAATTATTTCTTGTTCGTTATTTTCTTGAATATTTACTAAACGAGAAGTGCTACATTTCACTTAATAGTATACATTATTTCAATGTTAAATTGTGTGATTATATCAAAATAATTAATTAAATGTAACTATACGTTTGTAAGAGGGTTTCAATCTGTTTAAGTACCTTTTGTTGCAAATTCAAAGGCGTGTAGTGTCGGTGCAATATCTGTCGGTGTAAAACCGTTCCTGTGTGTCGAGATCAATTCTTCCGTCCGAGGCATGTTGTCGAAATAACACTTAAGACGACGAACTGAATTAAAACCGAACACATTTTGACGCTTATTAATGGTTAAGCTCATGTAAATATCAACGTGTGATTTATAAAGAATAACAGGTTACTGCAAACCTCGCCGTTATATTTTTCTCAGCCTTGCCTGATATATTACACAAAGATCAGGCAGTGACCTGATTTTCTGTTTATCATACCTCTACGTCCCCGATTTTAAAGAAATAATGAAAAATCGCTAAAAAGCTGCAGTTTTAGCGGGAAAATGTTAATGTTTAATATTTTTTAAGTTACTTTTTGCATGAATATATCTCTGGTTTCGTTATGTTCCATCTCCGTGGAAAACAGCATTTATTAAGCGAAATACAAATATTATAACAATGAAAATACGAAATTAGATACAATACAATATACTGTTATACGTACAATATGATTCGATACGAAACGATCCGATACAGTACCATTTTATTCGGTAACAGACCATAACAAAAGTGCCTATGTTCCATTATTAATATAATTAAAGTTAAAACTTACCTTTATTAAATACCGTTTTCAAACAATAAACCTACCTACCTAATAAGTCAATTGATTTTATGAAGTCCTTCCTGTAAATAACAACCGCCAATGTAACACATTCGTATCCTTCGATTCGTCGAAGTTTTCTTTCAACAGGTTTCAACATTTCAGTCACTCTACCAGATACACAGTCTTTACACAGTTTAAGGATAGCTTTGGGTGTCCAACACTGTACGTAAACTGCAAGGCACTCGCGCTTCGTGTCAGTTACTTCTCTCCTGTTGTCACCATTTTCTAGGAAACATAATAAAGAAACGTTGTATAAAACCTATGTAATATTTAATTGTTAAGTATCATATTAAACTTGATAAGCACATGATTTTCGATTGGTACATTTGCATTTGACGTAAAATTGTGAACACATTCAGGTTTTAAAATCGAGAATAACACCACGATTATTCCAACATAAATGTACTTAAAAAAGAATTTTTAATAATCTAACTTGTTAGCAATAGCGGAGAACTGGCTTAATGGTAAGCAATATGTCTTTACCAAGAGAGTGTTTAGTTTGCTTTGCATCATACCAGCGAGTATATCAAAATCAAAGCGCTGAAGGTACTGAATTTGTTCGCTATTGCATAATCTTAGAAGCAACTCAGTTTTCAAACTAATGTTATAGCTTTTTATATCGCAAGTTTGAAATGAACACAACCCATTCAAATTTTAAAGAGTGTGTCTTAAAGCACAGGTCGAGATATGTGTGACTGTCCTCATATTTATGTTATAGAGATAATTTAGACAAAATAACAACAATATGTCTTTTTCACAACTTGTCGCTGCACTGGCAACCATCTTAAGAATTGTGGTTGCCTTGCTAAAGAATAACAAGCCTATAATCATGTACATGTTGTGATATGTGTATCTAATACTTTATCTATTTTGTTTACATTATTGAGAAACAATTTTGCCCACATGACAGACTTTTAATGCAGCATTAAGCCCCGTTTTCCCTGAAAGCTGCCAATATGTACAGATTTCAATGATAAACTTACCAATGCCATCGCACAAGCTGTTTTAAACACTAGACTGGTCAATACGTCCCACAAGCTCTTAAACCTGTTGTTTATTTTGTCGTCTGCTAAATTTGAATGGAGTTATCCACACAGGCAGTCATGGGTTACGGGCCCTTCCGTAGCAAAGGCATACTGATTTGCAAAATTGCGTCTGCATTATTTGTGAGCTTCGCTCACAAATAAAAATGTATTGGTATTAAACAGCATTGTATTAAATTCTCACGCAAAACACATTAAAACTTGAGCTACGCTGGTCGAAAGACCATAAGACTCATTTTCGCATGACGCGGCTATGAAAGTGTGATTCAAATGTTTGGAAAGAAAACTGCATGTTAATCAAATATTAACATACGATATATTGCGATGATGGAGGACATAGCATAATTTGTATCTACTTATACTAATGTTATACTATGGTTTGCCTATTATAACACACATTTAATGCCGAAAATATGCGACTAACAAGTAAAAAACACACACAATAGTTTAACTTTTGTTTTCAATTAAATTATTTAGAAACAAAATTTTAAACTTCATTTTAAAAAACAGCAAGACTACCTTTTTAAAGATAATTCTTGTTATATTTAATTGTTTTTTATAATCGGTTTTAGCGATAATGAAGCATTTTTCATGTTGTCTATCGTATCCCTGTACTAATTGTTGAACTCATGTTCAACGTTTTATAAACTGAGAACTGTGGATATAAACAAGCGTAACCTATTGCGTTGTTATCACCAGTGCAATCGGACTCTCCTTTGATTATCGACAGGCGCAACTATAATTGCCTCAAATTATGAATGAACTGAGAAAAAATACTACGTCATGAAGACGTAGCAGAAAGTGGGCTATTATATTCATTCATTTACAATCTCTTCCCCGACGGTATAATACAATCACTGTTTATTGATTCTTTTCTATATAAGCTCCGTTCTAAACTATTACATTTAACACGATATTCGTATAATGTTTCCATTTGTGAATGAATATGGTCGGAGAACTCAACCTCTTTCATAAATACAACTCTTTCTCGCGCGGATACGGCATGTGTAAAGCGAAGTTAGGCTCCTCGTAGATAAGCCGAAGCGATTTGAAATTTTGCGTCTGCATTATTTGTGAGCAAGCTCACAAATAATGACTGGGACGTAAACAATATGCATATGCATTTCTACAGTACCAACGCAGTGTACATAAAGTTATATTACAAATAATAAATCACAAAAGATACATGTTTTTTCACTGGAATTGATCATGTAAACGAAGAAAATGGCATGCAGACGGAAAAGGGCAAATCTCCCACCCCGATGATTTGACTGCGTAAATGCAAAAAGTAGTTCACTGACACTTTCATCCCACCCCGTTTGATATATAGATAAAGTGAAACTCCAAAAGTTATTACTAAAATACATGAATGAAAACAAAAACACTGGGATACATGATTTATAAATGTTCACACATACATGGGACTTTAAGAGTATGCTGACGGCGAAGAACAAAAAACGATGCCAACAAAGGCCATTAATTAAGCACTTAAAATAATTTTATTATTTAAATTGTATTGTTGATTTAACAAAAACATTGCGTCATTGTGTTTTATGAGCATATCTGAAAATAATATAAGACATTTTAAGTTATTGCGTACATGTACATTGCTTTGAGAAGGACACATTATTTGCGATATATTTCTCTATAACAATTGTTTGTAAAACATACACATTTGATATAGTTTATATAGAATATGTGTATTATGTATATACATCTGAGCTGCATAATCGACCATGTAATACCCTTTATAACTGCAACGTGAAGAGGTGCATTATGATGATCTGTAATTGGTACTTAATTGATTCTTAGTACTGAAATCGTGTTACTAAGAAGGGACATAACGGACACTTGTACTATTTCTTCATGGAATCGTGCCTCAAAAAGTTGTGATTCTGAAGCACTGAATGATTCTTAACGATTGAGTAATTGATATTTTGTAATTAAATGAAATAAAGTATTCTTTGTTATAGCTTTTGAATTTAAACTACGATGCTTAGAGATTAATGTGTATGTGCACGTTTATTTTATGTATGCTTGGCTGAGTTCGAGGTTTGGATGCGGCGGCCACATCTTTTAATGATTTTATGCTAAATGTCGTATCGTGTGTATTATCTTGTATTGTAAAGGGCATTGGTGTTGTGCCTAAAATAAAAGACTGGCGGACAAGAATCTCCCTCCTGATAATGTTCATCGAGTTTCACTATTTCTTTATAATTATAACAAACTAAATCAGTTGAATCTTTCGAACGAATTGTTTGTTTTGCCTTTAATATATTAACTTCTTTACAATCTTAGATGGCTTATAATTTTTTATATTTCATAACTTTATAAGTATATATTATATTTATTGTTTAATTTCGAAATAAATATAACAAGCTCAACACAGATGGCGTTAACACGTGCATAGTAGCATCGCCATAATTGTCAAATTACATGGCTTGTCCTTACGATAGGTAAATAACTTATTGCAAATATCGCTTACATTTAAAGTAACATTACTACTCGAAATCAAAGAAAATTTCGTACAATATTTCGTAAAATAAAGCTAAACAATTAAAAAATCATTGTTCCTTATGGCCATTGTCGAAATTTCAACGTCAGATGTGGTCTGGTAAAATAGATGTTTGTGGATACAAAATGCTCGTTTTTATTATGGTTTTAACATGGTATTATTTTAGTGTTTGTGTGTCGTATCAATAGATATATTCGCAGAAAATTAACATGGAATTTATTTTGGTCACAAATAAATAAAAACGTGCATTTTGTAACTACAAAAATCTATGTAATCATGCCACATCTAGCGTTGAAATTGTGGCTATTGGTATAAGGAACACTGATTGTTTAGGTGTTAACTTTATTTTACGAAATACTTTACGAAATGTTCGTTGATTTTGAGCGTTATAGAGACTTGAATCAAATGTTTCTAATCAAACAGCGTATTTTTGTATTAATAATTATTGCAATGACAATAGATGTTTCAGTATTTTAGACAAAAATGTTTGTAGAATAATATACACGATTGATAACTTAATTTGGTGGCTTTGTTAGTGTTGTTTTTGGTTATTCCTCAACTAAAATAATTTATTCTTACCACGCGACATGTTATCTCGGAATTCTTTATAGGATCGTATAATTTCGTTCCATTCGCCATCGGAAATTGTGTTTGTCGCTGTTAATATGACTTGAAAATTCTTTTCCTTGTTGTGGAGATATTCGAAGAAATAATTTCCATTCTGATCGCTTCAATATAGATCATATTTTATACAACATTGATCAATCATACTAAACCTTAAAATATCGAACATAGTTCATTTAGCAGTCTTAATAATTACAATCCATGTAAATACAATAAATAGCAATTATTCATATTCATACAATACATTAAAACCTATTTTGCACAAACAAAGCAAGAAATCGACAAAGTTGCTAATGCTAGGACAACCAAAACAAATTACACATTACCTCTAAACTAAATACAAATGTGGGTACGGAGGGTAAAATTGAAAAAAAAACTACCTGGGATGGGCGCATTCCCCTGAACCCAATACTTGTGTATATCAGCCAATGTTGTTTTTATCTCTTGCATGTCTTGAAAGTAACAAAAATGGAATTACATTTATTATAACTAGCAAAACTGAACCTGTCGACGCGAACAATGTTCTTTTGAAATCAAACCAAATTGATTACTGTATCGATTGCCAAAGCATTTGTTCCTTTTACACCACAAAACACATCGATATGCCAAAAATCCTTACTATCTTGAATAATCTTAACACCATCTTGAATAATCTTAACACTCGCCTTTGTTTCTGTTGTTATCTGAAACGAAACTTGTGGTGTAATAACTAACTAAAATACACTATTAAAGAAAGTATTACATTATTGTATGCGTTATTTTTGGTAAAATTTAGGACCAAACTTTAGCCCCATTCCCAATCTCAAAAAGTATATTTTTCCAAATGACCGCCTAAAATTCTCAATCGAAGGTTTATAAAAATCAAATATAAATATATGTCTATTGCAATATTTTTAATTTATCTCCCGTTCCAGCTCAATAAAGTTAACTTTAATCAATTTAACATTGAAAGCACTTATATTCTAAATGTATTTTAGCAAAAAATTAAACAATATAATTTTCCCATTTTTAGTATATGAAGCGATTTTCATAGTTTAAAGGCCCCCGGCCGCATTCCAAAAAAAGAAGAAAAAAAACAACTACATTTTCGACTACGGAAAATGAATGTTCACGAATAATTAACGATGTAATTGTCTTTCGTTTTAAAAGATAATGATCACATTATTCTAGCAAAAGTAAAACGATAATGTTTTACCATTTCACTCTAACCTCTGCAAGTTTTTTTAAGTCTATTTTTTTTAAATAATATAAACATTTCTGGTTGGTGAATTTTTTTTAATTGTTACAAGTTGTCCTCTTTTACAATAAAAATAAAATGATAAATTTTAATACAGTCGATCGTAAAAGTAGTAAGTAGAAAACAGCTCCTACCGTAATTTAAACAAATGTATCACATGATACGTTTTGAAGCTTGGAGTACAACCAGCAGAATCGGAACCGAATATGAACAATATTTGTGACGAGTTTACATCCCAGTACAGACAAGAAATCTACTTAAACTTAAAAAAAATTCGTTTTAGGTAATGGATTACAAGTGTCAACTTGCAATCTGAACAAATCAGTTGACATAATGGATGGTAAAAACACATGACTTGATTCTGGTTTTGACCAATTTTCACGTGTAATAAATTTCTCTGGCAGTAAATATTTAGCCGAAAATTATGTCATTTTGTGATTAATTAGTTGCGGAATTATATACCTAAAGTTATTGAAGATAAAATAACTTATCTTCCCATTGTGATAATTAACAAAATCCGTTGATAAATGCAACGAAATGGCAAGATAGACATATTATTGAGTGTATATGGCTGTAACTGGATAATACAGTAAACTCATGTTTTCGTAAACAAAAATATTGTATTAAAATTATCAGATTCAAGTCAACCAGCACAGCATTACTGACCTTTTCAATTGCGGTAGCCTTATTCTGAAGCATCCGGATATCTCTTGAGCAATCGTCGAGGATTGCTTTTATTTCTTCATATTGTTCTTTGTGTTTCTCTATCATGTCTGTGTGGGTCTTTTCAAGCGCACATAGCGTATCAAGACGTTCATTTATCTCGTCAAGTGTTAACTGCGTTTCGCCTTCTCCTTCTGATAATACAGCACAAGAATCATCACCACTCTCAACTTTGTCCGCCATTTTATTCAGACTCTGAATTTGCCCCAAAACTGCTTTTACTGCATCCCTGTGTGCGCACAGAGACGCTTTTGTAGAAACAACAATCGGTTCATGCTTTAACTGTAAAAATGAGTTATTTTTTAGCATAACATGTTGCATTGAACACGTATTTTGAATTGTGTTAATATAATTAACAATGAATCGGTGAGATATTGTGTTCAAGAGTATATTAGATAGTTGCTGAAGGTAGGTACTCCTATTAAGGGTTATTATTACAGTGCACATCTGAAATTGCGATCTGTAGCTCTGATATGAATCCACCCAAAAAGCAGTTAAATGGCAACTTTCCAAAAAGAAAAGAATTGTCGTGATGATGAAAGAACGTCCCTGCTGGCACAAGTAAACAGTGTCTTTCACTAATGAACAAAAATAATCTTCAGGATGGAATTACATTTCGAACATGTAATCCTGATTAACTTTGTTTCCTGAAAAGTGGTTCTAATTTCAATCTTTCTAACAGGATAATACCGCTTATTTAAATAATGTTGGTGTATGTATTATTGTGAATAGTTTTAGCTTTTAACTTCTCAGTAAAAAACGACTTTTGATTACTTTTGATTACGGCATAATCGATTACACAGTATTGATTGGCTATTGGCGAATAGTGTAATGTTATATCGCTCGTCACACCAACATAGGTTTCGCATGCTTGAGTCCCAACATTTAGAATTTTTTCACCTATAAATTTATTTTAATTTGTGTTGTCTTTTCATGAACATTTTATTGTTTCTATGTGAAATGTATAATTAGTTATGTCGTTTTAGCTTTTTCCTTTATTACTTTTTAACATTTAAAAAAATGCAACACAAAATATATCAATACAAATGGACGAGTGCCTTTCATTTACGTATGTCGTATCTATATGTATTACTGTATAAGCTGCTTTTATATAATTAACAAGTGATGTAATATAACTATTCGTGTACAGTATCGAAATCGAAAATAACAACAATAAAAATTACAAAAAAAACAACACTATTTTGCTACGGTATTCGATAACAATTCTTTCTATAAAAGCCCAATTTATAACCACTTGGTCACTGCAACGGACAACTCATTTAACAGGTATTTTATTTTATGTCATACAATTTTAATTAATCACCTTGACTGAGTTAGAATACTTTGACGTGTCAAATTTCCAACATAACACATGTAATTACCGTTCAATTATATATCAAACAAGCTATGAAATCTGACTTTTTAAAACCATTATTTGACTTCTTCTTAAAATGTCATTGGACGATCTGAAAAATTAACAACAGGACGTTGTGTCTCTTAAATTTTAAATAAAAGGAAAGATATAGTAAATCAAAATTTTGAAATGTTTGCGTTAGCCAACTGTCTTGTGTATGAAATTTTGTGTAATTTCGAAAACACGCATCGGAGAAAAATGCTGCAGTCAACGAGTCAATAAATCGATGCTCAGACATGGTACTTCATTTAAATGACACTCCTATTTCGTACTTTTAATGTATTGTCATGATTTATAATAGGGATTTGTGAATAAACAAGCAGGCATGTGACGGCTGCATTCTATGGAAATTCACTTACAATTTACGTTCGTTTAGTTTCTTTTCTCGCCAATAGTGTCTTTTTCATCGTTTTGATTTAATCATTTCATCGTGTTGCAGAAAATTACAACTATATTCATCTGGTGTGCATGCGAAATATAAGTACTTATTAGTAAACCGGTTATTATTTTGAAATGCATTCTCTTTTTTCGGCGTGGCTGTCTACCCCAGCTTTTCACCTTAGCCTGACCTTTGTAAGCGACCAATCAATTTTAATAAAAACTTTCCCACCGGCAGGCCTGAAACTTTTCGCAGGAGAAAACGTGTATTCTACAAACAGATTTCACATTAACATTAATATCATATTCCATCGACTTTCTATTGTTAGGAAGTATATATCATGAAAAGGGATACTACAGTTCGTTTAGCAACGATGTTAACTGCGTATTCAGCATAAAACAAGTTTAAATCTAATGATAAGGTTTGAAAGATAGAGCAATTTCACACTCAATTCTCGACAAAAATACAGAGTGTGCGCCCCTTTATATTTGGAAGAATCTCAGCGCAATGTGTTATCATATTTGGTAATTACTACGATATTACATTATGATCACAAATAAATTTTAGATCATAGAAGTATTGTTGTTCATGAACCTGATATATGCTTTGACGAAAATATTTAAAATTGTTTTCGAAATTGACCGTTTAACACGTAAATATCCAAAGCTTTAAACAATCCGTCTTTCCAGCAGTGGAATAATTACCTCACTTAAATACATTGCATTCCAACCCGCAAGGTATCAAGGTCAGTTTGCGGTAAGTTACATAAATCGTTATATAAACGCTATCGCGTAAACTATGTGCACTTTAAGTTTATTTTGATCAGAAAAATACTAAATAAAGATATTCGGCGATATTATTATGTTATATCAATCATAGATTTTTAATGGGTTTTCAACAATTGCATGAAAAGGACCAATTTAGATTAATTTAATTAGAAGTATTTATCCATTTTGACCAATTTATTAAGCATGAGCATGATGATTCACGATACTATTAATAATGGAATCAAATAAGATTCGAGTGTTGCCGGATGACCTTTATGCTTTCATTTATTTTCATGTTTCTTGTGTTTTTCTATTCCGTAAATATAGATATCTGAGTAATAATATCTAATAAAGCGAAATCAGTCAAGAAATCTAGCGCAACACCCCGTAATTGGCGTGTGATGCAGTTAAGAACTGCGCTGAAAAAACGGCATTCGCTATTTTTGATCTCATAAATATAGCGTTTGATCGTTAATAAACACCGACCACAATCAACGCCGTATATCTTTTTTTAAAGATATTTCTTGTTTATGTTAATAGTGATGCTATGAAGATTGTTTATGTTTTATGAATAAATGCGTGCAAAGTTTGAGACATTAAATATCCTGATTTATCCGTCAATGCTTTAAATTGACCGTTTAAATGCGGTTCCCAAGAGTACTTCTGTGTTGTTTGTGTTTGTTTTTGTTGCTGTTTATATGGCTTTTTCCAGGGTGCAGGATCACGTGACTTTTTGGTATTCCACCCTATGACTTTAACGGATTTAAACGACGGTAAGTGGTGCGCTTTATTTCAAATTATCTTTTGAAACAAGTTTTCTTAAGAATTTCAACAAGTACATAAAAAACTGATTTTTATGCTGCTTATGGCAATGTGAAATACATCAAAATTACTTTATGTAATAAGCATGTGTTCTTGTTCAAAAATTCCTTTGTTACTTAATTCATTTTACACGGTTATCTGTCACGCTACGTGAAATTTTGCCACCGATTTTAGACGTATTTAAGGATTTATTCTTATAACTTAAGATATCGGCACAAACTGCAAGAAAACCTGTCTTTTATGCACTATATAATTTTGCAAATGTAGTTTAATAACTTGAGATGTTTGCAAAAATAAAGTTCTTAACGGCGTGAATACATTCTGTCCAGCCCGTGTGTAAACCACTGGAAATCCCGTTGATTCTGCACCCTGTTTCATACTGTTTGGCAATTATTCGCTTGTCATAAATACAGTACTTTGAGCAAGTTTCCATTCGGCTGGTGCAATGGAAGAAGATTCACTTTGCGTATATGGATAGACTTATATACATATTGACCACACTTGAAAGAAATATATACATTATTGTATTGTTAATGTTAATTTAAACATTTGAGTACGTTTTACAATATAGAAGGATTTGTTTGATGATAGGCTATGTAAATTTAATAAACGAGTCATTGTCATTTATATTACGCGATTGATAAGTTTCTCGAACATTTATATTTGATCGAAAGAAGCATAAATATGTTTAGTTTATATTAATACACGTTTTTATTGTTTACACATCCCATTGATAACCTAGTCCATTGATCAACATGACTATTTTTAAGAACTTACCAATTTCTGATATTTAAGGGATATTACTGTAAAGTATATGCATATAACAAACAATTTTTTTGTTTTTCGACAGACCAACACTATAAGTTGATTGTGCCAATACGTTGACTTGTGTAAAAAACTACTCAGTATTAAAACTTACTCTTTCCAGTTTAATAATGTAACTGTTTGCGTTATGAGTTTCTTGACAGGGTTTTTCCTTTAGAACTGCAATTAAAACATCTATATATGCATTTACTTCATCTTTCGTCAATTCCATCTTGCCAGAATGAAGAATGTGATTTCTAACCATTCTTGCCTGCAAAAATAAATTACACATACAAGAACTGAAAACTTATATTGGCTATGTATATTTTAATAAAATATAATATAGTATAGCTGCCTTAAGTGTTCTACTTGAACGTGTCAGTTTACCCGATATTTAATTGTTGTATTTTATATGCATTATCTCATTCTTTTGCAATTTGAGATTTATTTTTCATGTAAAGTTATTTTAGGTGCGATATATATATTTTAAATAATACAAATTCAGCTTATACAAATTCGACAAATACGATTACAGCAAAGTACGAATTGCGAATGAATCGATGTTCTTTATTTTGCATATACAATTTTTCTTACAAAGTCTTTAAATAGCAATTGACAAAAATAAATTGTGTGATACAATTTAGCATTATTTGTATGCCTAGGTATTGTTCTATAATTATTTCTCTCAGTGGGTGAAACTCTACGGTTTATTATTCTCATAAACAATGTGTTTTTAAACCGCCACATTTGTGTGGTTTTAATTTATGGCTTGCAAAGCACTGTACAAACTGAACGCTGACTTGCTTCAAAACCGCCTTCTTAATTTATTGCATGCGTTTATCTTATCTACACATAACACTCAAACAAAAGCGAACAAAATAACCTAGTTTAGATTGATTCCATACCATAGCTGCAGGTTCAATGCGTTTGGCATCATTCCATGTGTTATAGCAATTTGTTTCCATGTAACATTATTAAGAATTTCTTCTTTATACAATCTAGTTAAATAACACAAAACTAGTTGTGTTTATGTATGTCAATGGTTGCTTACCTTTTGCTACCTTGTAATTTAATAAAAGTACCTTTTTCAAAACGTCCTCAGTAGAAAACTGATCTCTCAGCTTTCTGTAGTTTAGACAGATGCTGATCATGTCAGCTGAATCCGTGTCGTCGCTGCATTCGATGTTGTTTTTGCCAGATCCAGAAATAAAACACTTGGCGAAATGCCAAACATTTTGTGAGATTTTTTGAAAATCACAGTTATTCCAAAATGGTGAATTGTGCGCATGTGCACTAACGATGTAATTTTAGAATTCACCACACGCTCCGCTCTGTGGACATTTTGTTGTACCTGTGGAGCAGTTACACAGTTCTCGTTTTCGGTATTTACACGAGGTCGGTTTATGAGCTGGAATCAATGTACTAGTTATACAGCCTGTGCAAGAGAACCTGCTTATTTTACACTTTTGAGTTATTCGCGACACGTAAACCCTGTAGTCACGATGGATTGCCTCAACTACCACAGGAGCTAGTCCTTCTCTTAAATGGGCCAGAGCTAAACAACAATTTAAAGAATACGTTCATTATCGTGTTATCATATTTACGTACGTATAATATATATATTAGACAAATCAATTAAAGTAATGTATATATGTTAGAGCCTAAACTATTGTGTATATAACCCTATAACAATCCAGTTCAACCGATTTGGAAAATAGGAAAAGGCTAGCTATAAGTGCCAAAAATGTAATTTAAAGTTCAATTATATATATATATTATTTAAGTATTTATAGTTGCCTATATGTATGAGGGTAGTGTATACAATTTTTCGGTACAACAACAAATGCACAAACATTATTTCGTTATAAATTTTATGTATTTTTAACAACTTATAAGTGCCGGAAACAACAAAAGAAAAATACATTATTTCGTTATCAATTGTTAGTAACTTTAACTTAGGATATTGAATATTTTAGTACAAAAATAATGGTGGTAAAAAGCTACAGACTCTACTTGATTTCTTTTCACAGTGGGAAGAGATTCTAACAAGATGTCAGTACCTTTATCAAATGCCTCCTTAAAAACGAAACAAAGGAGATACTGTTCAAGGTATATATATATATATATATATATATATATATATATATATATATATATATATATATATATATATATATAATTATATATTTTAACGTATACACCTACATATACATATACATAACATATACGCACATATATTCACACATATGTACATTGTTATGTTTGTAATTTTCATTGTTATGTATATAGATTTTCACTACGTAACTAGCGTATAAGGTGCATAGGTATACCAAATTTAAGGTTTACTAATCTGATAGTTATTTGTTGCAAAAATATGCCGATCATGTCATTGTATATATTATGTAAAAATTAATTGTTTTCCTTATAATAAGTTCATCAGCGTAATTGATATTTGTTAAAAAAAAAACATTGTTTATATTATTTATACATTAATTGTTGTCCTTATATTACAATCAGCGTTATTTATATTTGTTTAAGAAATACAAATATTTGTTATTGAGTATATTATTTAAGTAGGTACAATTGATAATATATTACCGTACAAACATGTCAGGTTGAATGGTGACTATTTAGAAAAAAATATTTAAGAGATCCAGGTACTCTTCGCGTCTGAGATGATACATTGTAGTTAATACACATTTATCAAAAGCGTGGACGCAGACAATTAAATACATTAATCTATATATTAACACCAGCAATTTGTTGTTTTACTTAAATTAATTAAAACAAAAAAACACACCTGCCTAGAAAAAGATGTGTTTTAATATAAAACCGAATTTAACAAAATATGTGTGCATGGACACAAAAACGCGTGCACATATAATCCTACTCGCCCGCATGCATACATACATGGTCGCTAATACATCTATGATCGACATACACCTCCAACAAGAATAACAACGGCTGACAGTGACAGACTTTTCGATGTGAGTACACAACGCAAATATTAAAACATCAAGCCGTACTTCGATTTTACATACATGTATACATATATATATCAAAGGTTAAAGGTGTAAAGACCAAAAGTACAAATAGCGAATATTTAAACATCAAGCCGTACTTCTATTTCACATATACATATATATCAAAGGTTAAAGGTGTGAAGACCAAAATGGATATTGATTTATACACGCTTCACGAGTAGTTATATATAAATATTTGTTTTGAAAAACCACCATAGTGAGAACCTATGTACAAATTGTGTATAAAGTATATTAACATTTGTACCAAATTATCAAAACAACATGATGCGTATTAATTGCTTGTTCTAGGTGGTTCAAAACATATAAAAATCACGGCGAATTTTTATATAGTATACAAATCACTGCATAAATAAATATTGTGCTTTAACTGTGTTTGTTTAGTTATACTTTGTTAAAATAAAGCGTTATGCATATTAAATATGCCTAATGTGACACAGTAAATTTAATATAAACACACTTTGTTCAGCGAATTACTGTGGTCAGTGAAGCGTTAATCTCTAGTGAACATAAGCTATACTTGTTAACAAAAGAAAAGCGTCTATGTGTGGTGCGTATATTACTGTCTCTTCGGTGTGTTGTTCGGCCATGGCAGGTTCGTCCAATGTTCATAGTCTTCAAATTTCACAGTTTGAATTTTGTCCATATGGTTCTTGAAAAAGATCGTCTCATTCGTGAACCCAGCACTGTTTATTTCGTCTGGCATCTTCGTTTTCACACACATAAGTACATGTAAGTTAAACTTGGTCATGTATTCATTCCACTCTTGTTAAATTTATTGGGGCATTGAGTTTAGTTCACCATCTTTCTTTTAGTAATAGTTGCTCGTTATTTTTATTTAGAATCGTGTATAGTATTTTTGCCCCAGATTCTTTTGTCAAAATAAGTTGTAATAATGGGGGCAAAAAGGGTTTGAAAATGTGTTGGGTAGGACAAGATAGAGATATTTTCATAAATGTATCTATTGCTAATGTCACCCCTGTAAAATGAATGCAATTTATGTTCAAATTGTACAATCTATTGAATTCATTGACAGAAATAAAGGTTCCATTGTTTAATATATCACATATACAATGAATTCCAGCATCAAACCATGATTTAAAGAAAACCCGTGTATTTCCTATCAATGTATTTATGTTATTAAACAGCGGATAATACAATAAGTCTTTTGTTAATACTTCTAATTTACTTCAATAGTGTGAGAAGCTTTATAAAACATCTATCGAAGGAGGGTTCGAAATTCTGTTAAATATATTCAAAGAATAATAATAGCTGCAATTAAAGAGTTTACAGGTGTCAAAAAAAGTTTTGTGATATCAATCCAATTTCCCCCAAAGAATTGATTTTTTTTTGTAACTATCGCGAAGTTCGCGGGTAAACCAACTGTTAAAGCGACTCCGTTATACATATGTGTGTAAAATATTCCTGTCGAAAAGGCGGTGATGTTCGACGGGCTATATGAGCCGTCGCAGCAGCCAGAGCCGCCAGAGCCGCCAGAGCCGTCGGAGATACTTTAATTCGCAGGAACATGTGCCACGTGACTATAAACTATAACGAACTTACTTAACGCGGATTGTTACCAGTGAAATTAATGCATTTTGTTAAATTTACATCATGTTAATTTGTAAACGGTTATTAAAAAAATATAAAATAACAAATATACTGAAAGTATAAACTTTTTTCAAGTAATGTAATATACCAGTCGTGATATTTTAATCAATATAAACTAATAATTGTAAAACAATGCGGTATTTTAGAACTTTTATTTTTTTCGTCGTTTGTGGTTGACGGTCCCTTTAAAAGCAAGAAATACTTTTTTGTACAAAACTTTGTAATTTTCATAGGGTTGTCCTCCTAAACACTGTTAACTGTACGAATACTTCAGAATTGTTATATCTGCTCTTCTTAGGCATTTAATAAAATGTATATATTTGGTGTTTTGTGTATTGTAAACCTATAAATCTAACTATGACACAATGTTGAACAAATCTTAACATTGATACAAAACTTAAAATATGCACAAACAATTTGCTAATTTGATTAATCGAACAACAGTTCATGCTTGTTACATGGTGCAGTGGTAATAACGTCTTGCAGTATTTTTTTTAAGTATCTTTAAACATTTTCAGACATGCAGATTTCATGTGAAATTGAGTACATGTATACCATAATTAGTACAATTTAATATCTTTGTTGGCATTATAAGCCCCAGAAGTCAATTCATGTCGATGATGATATTTTGTTAAGTATTAATTGGTGCACCTCTGTGTCGTTCGATGGTGTTCATGCACTGCTTACATAGCATCGCACCTTAAAATCGGAACAAATCCTGGGACGAGACTTGTAAACAACATAATTTATTTAACTTTCTTAGTATTTTATTTATACCAACATTTGTACAATAAACCTAGCAAAAATATTAATAATGATATTTTAAAAACAAAAAGGGCCATAAGGCACTCATCTGACACCCAAAGGAACCAAATTAATCTGAGAATGAGGAGTTCAAAATAAGAAAAGTACTTTATGAAACATAAACACTACCATAAGCTTCACAAGAAGAAACCCCAGTGACCTCAAACCTCATCAAAAAGTAGAGGTCAATGCAAGATACCTACATGCCAAATATGTAAGAAGGCGCTATGGGAAACTGTAACAAAAGTGTGACGGAAAAGTTTGACGGAAGGAAGGACAGACTGGCAACTAAATGCTCCCCGAAAATGTTCGAGGAGTATAAAATTACTAGAACAATCATCAAGTTGAAATTTTGTGTTTTGACACAATTGCATTAAATAGTTCCCATTCACTTTGAAAGGATCCTAAATTATTTTTAAAATTGATATTTTCTATTCATACTTAATGAATTTCTTTGATCCAGCTGTGCTGGGAATGCATTTACTATTTTACACTTGTATACGTATAACTTAATAAACAAAATAACAGTATTTATGACACTATCACACTTTGTTTAATATTCAAGAAGAAAAATTGTGATATTGATAGATGGAAAGGACTGTCCTGGTAATATTTCATCAATTATTGCTTTATATATATCTAACATTCCCAGAATAAATGTTCAACACGTTCAGCACTTTGTTTACAAAAAGAACATAATGGATCATCAGTAATTTTCATTTTGTTGAGATGACTATTTGTGCCTATTATCCTGTCAATTATTCTGTGTTGGAACCACTGAACCTTAAGATCATTGGTTATTAAAAAGGGTAGTTCAAATATGCAATTCCACTCTTGTTAATTTATTGGGGCATTTAAGAACTTTTCTTTTTTCGTCGTTTGTGGTTGACGGTCCCTTAATAGCAAAAAATACTTTTTTGAACAAAACTTTGTAATATACATAAGGTTGTCCTCTTTAACACTGTTACACTGTACGAATACTTCAGAATTGTTATATCTGATCTTCTTAGGCATTTAATTAAATGTATATATTTAATATTTTGTGTATTGTAAATCTATAAATCTAACCATAACACGATGTTAAACAAAAGTAAACATTGAATACAAAACTAAAAATATGCACAAACAATTTGATAATTTAATAAATCGAACAACAATTCATGCTTATTACATGGTGCAGTGGTAATACGATCTTGCAGTATTTTCTTTAAGTATCTTTAAACATTTTCAGACATTCGGATTTTATGTGAAATTGAGTACATGTATAACATAATTAGTACAATTTAATATGTTAGTTTGCATTATAAACCCCAAAAGTCAATTCATAATGATGATGATATTTTGTAAAGTGTTAATTGGTGCACCTCTGTGTCGTTCGATGGTGTTCATGCACTGCTTACATAGCATCGCACCTTAAAATCGGAACAAATCCTGCGACGAGACTTGTCAAGTTTGAAAAACAACACAATTTATTTTACCTTCTTAGTATTTTACTTTTACCAACATTTGTACAATAAACCTAGCAAAAATATTAATAATGATATTTTAAAAACAAAAAGGGCCATAAGGCACTCATCTGACACCCGAAGGAACCAAATTAATCTAATAATGTGGAGTTCAAAATAACAAAAGTACTTTATGAAACATAAACACTACCGTAAGCTTCACAATATTTTTTTTTCTCGCCCATTTCTCAGCATATTTAATTAACATGAAACTCAAATGTGACGTATAGAGAGTTCACAATGTTTGACTTTAGTCATTAAAAGAAAACTGCCACCTACCTGACGGCCTTGTTTTTAAACAAACTGCAATTCTTTCACAATCACCTTGCAATTATTTTTCAAATTGAAACAACCATCAACCCTGTTTAAACACAAATCTTTGATAATCATAACTAAACTACCGACCTCATCAATTAACGGTATGGCATTAAAATGAGTTTTTCACTTTTATCAGTCTGTAGGTCTTTGATGTGAGTTCCCAACCTATTTCTAGCGACTAAAGGAAATTAAGCTGCAAGACTGATACAGAATCATCTCATTGCCATTTTAAAAGGCATCAATTAATACTTCTGTACTAGAACAATGCAGGCACAGTCAAAAGAGTACTAATTAGTGTCTGATAAGCAGTTGGCTAAATAAGTTGAATTGGATAGATTAGAGTGCATTCCTGACAACCGATGCATTTCGTGATTGAAGGTCAAACACAATTCAATAAACAGTTGTTTCTCCCCTACGTAATTTTCTGCGATAAAAATATTACTACTTGACGTTTTGAAAATACTTAATAAAGGGTATTCAGATGGTATAAAATATGTTTGTTGCAGTTCAACCACAACTAATCATCATCCCAATAATCCTCTTCGGAAAGGAACACAAATCAATAATTTTGTTAGGCAATTTTACTGTATATCTTATCTGCAAAATTAATATTCAGATGATTGCATTTAGTTCATGAATATCATAATAATATATGCATTCACAGTGTACATTGGTAATGAATAAGTAAAGTGTTAACAATATTACACTAAAAAGCCATTTAAGGAAAACTGTCCCGCCCCTTGGCGGCCATTTTTTTTCAACGAACCGGAACCTTTTCGGAAATCAGCTGAGCTTTCATCAAACAAATGTTCTTACCAAGTATAATGTAGATTGGACTATAAATATGACATCAGAGTGTTTTCAAGGTTTCACTAAAGCCATATAAGGAAAACTTGCCCGCCCCTGGTGGCCATGTATCTCAACGGACCGGGCCCATTTTCGAACTCAGCTGAGATATCATTAGGACAAATATTCTGACCACGTTTCATGAAGATTGGACTGTAAATGTGACTTCTAGAATGTTAACAAAGTTTAACTATAGCCATATAAGGAAAACTCCCCCGCCAACTAGCGGCCATGTTTTTCAACGGACCGGAACCATTTTTAAACCTACATGAGATATCATTGGTACAAATATTCTGACCAAGTTTCATGGAGATTGCACTATAAATGTGATTTCTATTGTTAAAAACCTTTTTATTTAATTTGACCTTTTGACCTAGTTTTTAACGTAACGTGATCCAGTTTCAAACTCGGCCAAAAGATAATTCAAAAAAATATTCTGACCAAGTTTCATGAAAATCGAAAAAAATAAATGTGGCCTCTAGAGTGATAATAAAAGGCAAATGCTGACAACGTACGACGGACGACGCACGACGGACAAAAGGCAATCCCAAAAGCTCACCATGAATACGTTGTGCTCAGGTGAGCTAAAATGACAATACGTGAATAGGAAGAAAACACATTTTAACATAACATATGTTTGTTAAAATAGGCAATAGGTAAAACTTCAACAATGTGGTTTATTGAATTCAGTTTAAAATGAATTAGTTTGAACAATACACAATTAGCACAGTATTCCGTCATGTAACATTTTGTTAATTTGATATAGTATCAGTGCAGATTGAAGCGTATTTTCTACAATATTATAATAATGTGTTAAGATTAATTGCTGGAGGTTTTTTTAGTATAAACTTACTTTGGACAATTATCACTTTCGTGCACAATACAGTCTTAAAGAACAGGACCATCATCGTATTGCTAATTAGCCATGACAATTAGGCATATTTTATGGATATCAACGTGGAATCAGAAAGAAAACATTTATGCATCAATTGTTGTCTTGAGATTTTAATACACGAATTAAATGTGTAACATGAAAATTTGTTATTTCGCCCGCGCCCACTAGTTTAAAATCAAAATCGGCTGAAAACCCATATTGAGACAATTTGTTAAGTGAAAATAAACCAACTTTGAAATAATTTAGGTAAAATATCCAACAATTTCTGATGATTTTTTTAAATTTTACTTTATTCAACAACATTGATTATTTTCGTTATTGCAACAGTAGAATCAATGTAGACATTTAACTGGAAGTAATCGGTTGGTCAAACCGAAATGAAATATGTGTAAATGGTTATACAACGCAGTCAATATAGATATAATCGCTGCGATTTTATAGATATCGTTGGAAAACGAAATCATTATAGAGTGAGAAGGAAAACTAAAAAATGTACATTTGACAATATCAATCATAAGAAGCTTTTATTTCACAAATATTTATAAAAAAAGTGTAAAGGTCAAATTTATGTTTTTAAATTCCTAAAACCGCAGTATAAATATATAGTTACTTTGATATTCGTTATCATAATGAATGCATAATGAATGCATAGTTTTAATTACTTAAATCTGCCATGAAAATTGTATTAATGCACATATATTTTGTGTTAAACGTATTATTGTATTCAAATGGTTATTTACTTTAAAGTCATATACTCGTGTAGTTGAGCCAATTGATGCTAAAACTAAGTTCAACATATATTATAATAAGACAAGATTCATCGGATTTGCTAAGTGTAAGAATTATGTCACTAATTATTCGCTTACTAATACTTCCTCTTAACGTTTAAACGAATCAACTCTTAATTTTAATTTATGTTTATTTGCTCGGGAATGTTCTTTCTATAAATTACCGGTATAAATCAAAATGATCTAACAAGAGAAAAAAATCAACGAAAAATAGTGTAAATATAGGTCGGGTATAAAATATATTAATTGCAGTACATTTCTATTTTGTTTTATTAAATGATAACATAGTACCTTATTCGTTTTGAATAAGGAAAAATGAACTGGTTCCTTATTCAAATCGAATAAGGAACTGGCATTTTCTTACTTAACACATAAATTAATATGAATAAAGAGATTCATAAATTAAAGGAAATCACTGTTGGGTTGGTTAGAAAAAAATATTAAGTGCAGTACATTTCTTCTTAGTTCTCGTTTGAAATCATGACCGAGTGCCTTTTTCGCGGCTGAACAAGGACAAAGTAACCAGTTGCACTATCTAAAAATATGACTGATCACCACCGAGAACACAGCCATTTTGTCGTTTCCCAAGAGCTTTAATTGTGCGCCATGTTGAAGGTCGCCGGATGTATCGTAGGCATCCTAGAGCGAGAAACTGCGCCACAATCTATTGAAATAAAACACCCAATTACAGAAGTGTAAGTTTTGTTTTTTATTTAAAACATCAACAACGAATTACAGAGGCATTTTGATGAAACTTTCCAGTCTTCTAGAGGCACCTGGACCGCTGCTTAGGTGCAGTCTTGCTTTAATGGTTACTTGTTGAAATCACTTTGCATTCTTAATCATATTCCTTCGTAACTGTTTACGTATAAGAACGAAATGAGATATTTAAAATATATTTAGTATTAAGCTATCATATAGTCTTCGGTTTGAAAAAGGAATAAGGAACTGGCTCCGAGTTCCTTATTCAAATCGAATATGCAACTGCCATTTTCTTACACACACATAATTAATGAACCCCAAAAAATTCAAACGTCTATCTTGACAGCTTCAACAAATTGAACAACCTTTAGCACAAACAATCTCAATTCATTACAATTGACAGATGTGCATCTATGTTCTAAAATCAGTGCTAGTTTATGACCACTGGGTAAGAATTGTATGCATGATTTTCTTAAAAACGTTTTATCAAATATGCCAAGCTTGAATAGGGAATGAAGAACTGTTCATAATTCTTTATTCGAAAAAGGAATAAGGAACAAGGAAAAGGAAACCAACTTAATCTCCATGTATTTTACTCATTGCTTTCATTCAGATTGACATACCAAAATAATATTTTAACCGATTTAGGCTTTTTGAAAGTAAAAAGACATGCCTTAAATCGATAGATTTAAACATTTGAACTCAAGAGCAAAAGAAAACAAGCGCCAAAGTACTATTATTTAATGTCCACTGGCCTATATGGGAAGAACCCCCTTAAAATGAAAGTGAAGTTTGGAATTATCCTAAATACATTACCCTTTTACAGCATACACGCATACGCACATGGCTATCACATTTTACCTACAGATTCTTAACTAAAGTCTCGTAAATACACAAAAAAACAACATGTTTAGATAACAGGACTAAAATATGACTTTATTCGCAATTTATGAAAACAAGGAGCACATTATTTTGGCCCAATTACATAGTCAAACATGTTGACGCTTTTCGTTAAAAAAGCATTTAGGAGCAGCATTCATTAATGATAAGGCGTGAATTATATCTAAATGTTCTAAAGTAATTACCCTAGTTATGATAACTGCTGCAAGATCTACCATTCTCAGAATTTAAACAACAACATATAACTAAAAAATATTTCACTAAAAACAATTGTATGCCATTTTTGTCAATATGTATGCAAATAAGGCATAAACCTGTTAGATAATATCTATGCGGATAAAGGAATTTAAATTATTTTTTTATTTAACAATTTGAATAAGTATGATGAAGAAACAAAAGACTTATATTAATTGATTTTCGTAAATTTCATTGAATTGAACAAATAACATAACATAAACGAATATCAGCAAGTAAATACCGAAATTAACGAGAACAAGATTTTAATACTCCGTATACATCACAAAGTACAAAACATGTAACTGTACTCACAATTTAGATCCTGTTTAAATCGAATGTATTTATAGACAGAAAATAAACGTTTTTTTGTGTGCATTAGTTAAACGCATGCCAACAATCTTTCTTATAAGTGCGTCTTAGTAAAAAAAATTGTCTACATTTGTTCTTATAATGTGGTAAATGGTCATTTTAGTAACTCTTTATATATTCAAGAATAAACCGATAATGTGAATGAAAATATACTGCTTGTTCTACATAATGTCAACACAAATCCGCCATATTTACTACAAAGAGAGCTTTCGGACGAAGTTGTATAACGTACATGTAATCAGATTATGTTCATCATGATAATAAAAACATGGTGCTAGGGACAGTTTTGGTCAATAAATATTGTATACATTCGAATGTGTTAAAAACACTAACACACCGCATACAGACGTCGTTCATAAGGCATATAGATATCCACGGTAGGAAACGTATGGATATAAACATGTTATTAAACTTCAAAAATCTTTTTACTCGAATAATGGATTCTTGAAATCAAGATAGTTTCTAATAATGTATAAGGCGTGAATGTTTTATTCACGTACGAAGCAAGAATATTTAATTTTAATTGCAGACTCCTGAAAAACACACACATAAAATAAGTATAATGAAAAATATTATAGCCGACAGAATACATTAACATGTCTCTTATTGTACGAAAGCCGCATGCTAAGCTTGCTATCAAATTTGTCCAGTTCTGTTAACTGGCAATCCCAATAAAGAAATTGTTATTTAGTGAAGATTTGTTTACACTGACAAAGAATTGTTGCAACGACAGCGGTTTGAGACTTCTTGAGTTCGCCATAAGCAACCAACTCACCCTGGTAAATACGCTGCAGCCACACAAACCGTCTAGAACAGAGATCTGTCATGCTCAAAACGGACAAGTACACAGCCAGATCGAATTCAAATTGGCGCCGCAACGGATCAAGTCAAGCATCAACTAGGCGAACACAAGAACGTTTCCTGGCGCAGACATCTTCAGTGACCATGACTAAGTGCTCACCACCATCAAGCTAACGTTTCAGAGCAAGCGCATCACGACGAACCCTTCCGTTACATTTGACTTGGAGAAATTGAAAGATCCAATGATTGCAGAGGTATTTCAAGCACAAATAACAGGCACGTTTGCAGCCCTGAACATCTTAGACAATGACATCGACACCATAACCAACAACATCATGGATGTTCTACTATCATCGGCCGACGAAGTGCTTGGGAGAGAGAAAACGAAGAATAAGCCTTGGGTGACGACCGAAATCATGGACCTATGTGACAAAAGAAGCGAGCTGAGGCATGAAAAATACACCATATTGTCTGTAGGGCAAATTACAAGAAAAATAACAGGGAGGTATGGAAGAAGATGAAAAAGGCCAACGAGAAATGGGTTGAGGAACAATGTATCATCATCGACAAAGAGATGACCGCGGGCATAGTAAGAAGGCCTACAGTAAATCAAGACCCTCACAAAGACCAAGGCCAGTGTTATATCAGCCGTTGACGGGAATTTCCTTACCGAGAATGCCGCAGTCCTTACAAGTGGCTACGAAAGTTCGTCCATACTAAAGGCAGAGGTGGATGAGTAAGTGCGTAGTCTTAAGGCAGGAAAATCTCCGGGAGTGGACAACGTCCCTTCCGAGCTGATTATGCACGGACGAGAGGCAACGGCTGCAGCAATGACGGCACGATGCTAAAGATCTGAGAGGAAAAGAGGCTTAAGGAGTTGACCCTGTCATTAGTCATACCCCTACTGAAAAAGAGCAACCTCAAGTTGTGCGAGAATTACCGCACCATCAGCGGTACTTCTCAACGGACAGGCGGACTTCTTCAGGACATCAGTGGGTGTCCGCCTGGGATGTCTGCTCTCTTTCGTCGTGTTCAACCTTTTCCCTGAGAAGATAATGCAGGGGACTATCCATGACCACAACACCTCTATCTCACCATGAACGGCGAGAAGCTATAAGAAGTGACCAACTTCAAGTATCTATACGCAACTCTGTCCAAGGATGGTATCACAAGAACCTCTACTGGCGACCGTCAAAAGATGAAAGCTTGCTTGGTTTGGACACGTCACCTGGCACGACTGTCTGTGCAAGACTGTTCTCAAGGGAACGCTAGAGGGAGGTCGACGTCGAGGCCGTCAGAAAAAAATCTGGATGGACAATGTTAACGAGTTTACATCCCTTCCCATGGATGAATTACTTTCAGCAGAACACAACAGACCTGACTGGAGGAGGATTTCTGTATCGTCGTCTTCAATTTTGCGCAAACGACAAAACCACTCGAAGGAATGATGAGGATGAGGATGTTGTCATCGTGAAACAATTTTAATTTAGTTGAATAAATATCGCTTGCCTAAAGTCACGATTGAAAAAAGTTTACTTGCTTTAATTTGTCACAGGACTTTCTTAATTGCACTGGAAATATACATAACAAACTATTAAAGAAATCCAATACATTTTAGTCGTTATTACTTTAAACTTTAAAGTGATTATTATAAAATTGTTCTACTATTTGCGTGCACGCCCTAGCTATTTGTATAAGTTAGTGAAAGACAGTGAATGACCCTATGATATTATTTATGTCTATTAGAAATGCGGTCTAAGCAAGCAACAACCACTTAAATCGCGAGAGAAAATTACGATGAGTCACATACTAAGGCACTTGAGACATGAACGGAGTGTTGATATGCTTATTATGGAATAACTATATCTTTAAGATATCGAAACGGCTGTTTTTGTGGTCTTGTTGACCTTTTTACCATGTTTGTCCACTTATAGTGCTCTGCCGGTGTTTCACTGATGCTCTTTAGGAGCTTTCCTTTTGCTATCTATTCGACCATTACGATTGATGGTAGATTAAGTTGCGTTTTATTAAGATGCTAAACGTCAGACAAACGGTACGTTAACATACTTGATAAAGAAAAATACCACCACAAACTTCCTACTGACTTTAAAATTACATACAATAAATAATTGAACTTTGAAATTATGCTTAAGCTTAAATAGATGAAATCATGTATTATAATATGCCTTTGGTATTTGATCATATATTGTATTATATGATAATGTACGACTAATTTGAATATTTAAACCACTGTTAAATAGATAAATAGTTTCATCTGCAGGGGACTATAATAATTGTGTAATTGCCTTGTTCTGTTTTATATCTTTGTCAATTAACCATTTGCTTTTAGACGTTTATTTTCGTCGTATGTAGTTAAATATGCATACATAGCATCATCCTCTGCCGTTCTTAAGTACGTTTGTTTACGTTGAAATAACACTAATTCTAGAAAAAAGAACTTTCTCAAAAAGGCAACTTCCATTACAATTCAGCATTGTTAAGTAAATCGATACGTATGATACACTCTGACTTTGGAAAAGCACGAGAGCATGGACGCGACGTGCTTGAACGCAGAAAGAAGTCCTGATCATAACAATTTTTATTGTATAATTGCTTCGCATCAGTATTCACGATAAGTGTTTCCTGGCTGATAATCAACGTTACAATTGATTTCTTGTATCAATGGTGCTCGTTTATGTCCAGGCACCATTTATTTTTGTGTCATATGAAGCTTAAATTTTAACACGAGGGGTATTTAGTTACATTTTTTACATAATAATTCGTAAATTTATAATCGTAAAAACGCATAAGAAGTAAAGAAAAAACAACAATCACTAATCGCTAAGCGACATACTCATTACGTTTACTTCGGTTGTAATGTTTCCTCATATTAACTATCTTATAAGTATGGTTATGTTAAAACTATTTTATTATTCACATATGAACGGCCGTTAACACTAATTTCAGAACTGAAGAAGTATTTCCGTATAATAAATGAAACATATGATATAAAATCCGCTATTTTTTTCTTAATGAAATATGAACGATATTTGATCCACGGATGTGCGTCTATAATTTAGAAATGACAACGACCAGCACATGAATCCTAAGAATGCATTTCAATTGGAACCAGTAATTGGGAAATCGTTGATGACAACTCATCTTATATTATTAATTGAACGAACCACATTATCCCCTATCCCCTAAACACAAAAAGCCTTCTTGAACTTAATGTTTCAGTCTTGAACAGAAATTGCCGCACATTTTCGATGATTCCATTTTTTCTAAATTCAGCCTTATAAACTACATTAAATTAAATTGGTCGTTTTCAGCCCTTACTTTTTTATAGATACATTGCTGCTGCTATAATAATAATAATAATAATAATAATAATAATAATACAAATAAAAATAAATAAATAATAATAATAATAATAATAATAATAATAAATATACTAATACTAATAATAATATTAAAACACAACATTTTGAGTAAATGAGTAAATTACTTTTATTGTAAAAAAATGGATATTAATCTTTCAACAATAAGAATAAAATAGTCATCGTGTTGTTCAATTCTTCTCCAGCACACAAAAGGTATTAACTAACTTCTAGCATATGTTTTAAATAACAATGACTCTCCACTTCCCATAAAGTAATTTATGCACAAACCAGCACTTGCTTAAAGAAGCTAAGAATACAGATGTTAGTGCAATATTCATATACGGTTTATATTTTACTTTCTTTCTTATATTTTGACTGCATAACAAATTCTGCACGTCACTCAATCGTTTCCGAAATTAAACGGCAACAAAATAAATACAACTCCGCTAATATACACATTACGTTACAATGGTTATTGAAGAATGTAAGGCAAACTCAAGACACATGGGGATGGCAGAAAATGTCGCCTTGGTTGAACATATGGACAGCTGCTTTAAAGGGATGACATATAACAGGCTACTATATGAAAATATAACCAAAATTATTGTGAAGGCAAAACAACTCCCAATAGGGTCGTACAACATGGGAGAACTGAATATAGGTTTGTTTGATCGGTTTCATTTATGTTATAGGTCAATATATAAAGATGCCGTTTACAAAATAATGATGTTGCAATCAACAAAGCAACATAAAAAGATTTTTTTGAACGTATAAATCTACATTTTGAATTAATTATTACATTAATAGGGTGGCAGTGTTTCGAAAAACTCTTTCATTGGCATAATTTTGAAATGACTATTACGAATATATCCTTGGTCGGTGCGATGAATAAGCATATGCAAAGCAGTGAAGAATGCATTGTATAGTATACAATAAGGTGGTTTTTCTCTTACAAGAAGGTTTGAATATGTAAATCAAAGTACTGGCAGTACTGGTGTGACGATGCTTTTGAAGAGGATGGATATAAAACATCAATTTAAGTTTATCTATATCACCACAATTGTGTTTGTTGATACTAACATTTGGGTACGATAAAAAATTTGGGTACGAAAATTTTTGGTACGAAAAGAAAATTGGTACGAACAAATTTTGCGTACGAAACATTTTTGGTACGAAAAAAAGTTAAGGGTACGGGGAAGTAGTACCCGTGGGTAACTTGACCCATTGAGCGAAACTGGGAGGCGGGTCACATTCTTGTTCATAAAGTATGGCAATACCTTCATGATGATTCTCGAAAGTAGGTATGAGCACATAGCCGGACCATGTGAGCTCAATCGTATGAGCACTTGACTATCCGAGTTCGCTCACGAACATATGGATAAGTTAACTAATAGCGAAATGATCTTATACATGTATATGCTGAAATCTAACGATCGAACGAAATATCAAACATGGTATGTACACTTAGGTGGTTGTGTAATTTCTGTTAGAATATCGTATTCAATATGTAAATTTTAAATGATTGTGCCCGCACTTGAGTTTGTTGCCTTGTTTGAGTCTATACGCGCCTAGGCTGCACCCAGTGTGTGATTTTGTGTTTTTCCAAAGTTATGAGTTATCTCCGCGCTGAGGCTGCATAATGTTGGGACCCGGAGTGTGTCCAGTAGTCCTACCTAATAAGATTAGATTGACGACAGTTGGGACGAATTTTGAATGATAGCTGCAATTTCCAGATATTTGTTTTGTACTGAAATACTTTTTAATTTTTTATATGGTCAAATGCTGCGGAGGATGAGATTATCCGGAAACAAACACCTGTCCGGAATGGTGACAACAAAACAGACAAAATATAACATTGCGCCGGGAGCGGGAATCGAACCGGTGTCGTAAAGGTGAAAAAGCGATCGGCCTTTCCACTGCGCTAGCGGGACGAACAATTACGCAAAGAAATTTTGTTTTATCTATATATATCATAGCAGTGCAGCGTTTACAATTTACAGGTTCGAAATTGTTCGCATTCTTTAGTTTTGTGATCACGTAAAAAGTTAATTTAACATGTTTTTATTCGCAATTTATTTACTAAATCGAGAACAAATATCAAACAAAATAGAGAAAATATATGGTTGTTTCATTGGTCCATAAACATAAAATGGATGTAAAATAACTAATTTGAAATTAACGTTCTGATAAACTTATTGAATCTGTTTCCCCAAGATATGCTGTTCTATTAATATTTACCTTTATCAACACGAACGACAACTCTGCTAGGAGAATGTTATCAATGAAAATCAACGAAAATCCTACGCATTGGCGAATGCCAAGGGAAGTAACTGAAAAATCGAGTTATCTCAATCGGACTGGCTCGGTCTTTTACATAGGTCGCCATCGTAAAGATTTTTTTTTACTGGTTATCAAACCTTAGACGCTGCTGTTCCAGCATCGTCAAAAAGGTATGTCCTATTTTGCAGCGTGTCAAAACAAGTTGACTGTGTCCGTTCGAAAGACCGTTTCCAGAATCAAGAGTAGGGTTTATTAAATATTATTTGTTAATAAGAGTTGCGCTATTCCCAATTGCTTGCCATTCTTTGATTTTGGGAGATCAATATATTCTCCTGCTTGAGTATCAGCATTTTCATTTTCGACGTACGCAAATCACTGTTTTAATCACAATATTATCCAACTAACGATTTTCGAAAGATAACAGTATAGATATCGAATATTTGAATTTAATGAGCTTTTAATGAACTCCTGTGTGCTTGGAAATAGGAAGAATAGCCAAAATAAAGAGCTATTTCATGTGCGGAAAATATTGATGCGTCGTGTGGAAGCGTTATTTTACTTGAAAATAAAACACAACCAACACGATCTTCATATTCGAGCAATCTTCTGTTCTATCATGAGTCTTTTAAATCTTTTATTATTTCCTATTTCCCAGTAGTGAAATATTCCTTTTCAAGATACAAAAACACCATACTAAATGTAATTTAGTTTCACAAGTTTGCCTTATATCCCGATTGGAATTTTGTAAACATACCTTTTTATTCGGTATACCAAACAAGGCGTTTAATAACCAAATGTTCGAAAGTTTGACAAATCCAGCTCGTTTATGAAATAGGTTCTAATGATTATAATGTATTTTAAGAAGGATCGGTATTATCTTTACCGGGTTTCTAAAAAGGAATAAGAGTTTTTAATTTTTGGAACTTCGCTTCGCCAGATTATTCGATACACTTTAACATTTAAAAAAGAAGTAGTTTTAATTATTCAGTATAAAGATGTTTAAACAAATTATTGTAAATTTAACCTGGACCTGCTGCAGTATACCTTGCATGTTTGATAAAGTAAATCAATTCATCCATGGAAAGAAGCACTGCATGTACTTCTTATTGTCCCTTGAGTGAAGTTTCTTTAGCTGTTTTCTGCCTTACCTTTACAGTTTCGATTTTTTAGTAAAAAGTAGAAGAAAAAAATGCTCCAAAGTTTCTAATATATCATTTGAAGTTTTAAATGTTTCTTATTAATGTCGTTGAAACATATTTTTATTTTGCATTTTAATCATTTTTTTAACACCACTCACAACTTTTTACTTAAATTTAATCTAATTTATTTAAAAAACGTAAAAAAGATTTCTAGGATTTACGTCTTGATTGCTTGATTATTCATTGGGCTCACGCCCTCATCTTTCTTTAAATGTTTAATGTTTCATGTGTAGGGCATACGTGAATTTTTCATAGTTTAAATATTCTTCTTCGATCGAATTAAAGAAAAATACAATGTTACTCTTATAATTTATTGTTGATTTGGGGTTCAATCAATGGCAAAGTTAGAAAGGCGTTTGGCCTAATTTTAAATATTTTTATAAAAAGAAAGGAGATAAGAACATTAATGTGAAATTATCTCGTAGTATGGCTATATAAAAACCTGGACGGAGTGATTTGAAGTTTATAGCAAATGAGGGAAGTCAGTTTAGTACTGTACACGGACAATCAAAATCCACGTACAATAATGGATGCGTGAACGAACTAACGCTGTATTGTAAATCGTTGCCGATTTATCTTTAACAGACACAGTTTGTCTATTATTATTTTTTATGGCGTTGCCTTTATTATGAGCAGATGATCTACCCCATTATGGGTTATGGGCATTGAAGCCAGTTGTAGTTCTAAGAATTGACTAGTAGTCCCGCATCATCTGTAAATTGAAGTCTTCACACACTTGAATCCATGGTGTCCGTACCTTAAGCAATTGATTTTTGCATAGGATATGTTAAGTTATTGTCAACACGAACATTTAGAAATGTCTCTACTTCAAACTTAACTTAAACTTACTAGCCTAACTGTTTTTTTTAACAATGAACCCATCGTTCAATCACAATCAATCTGGAAACGAATAGGTGGGGTCTACGGGTGCGTCGCCGGTATCTGTTACTTGCTCTTTTGTCATTTCTTTTAATTACTCAATAGACGTTAAATAATATTTATCTTCTGAGCTACCTTGCCGCCACGGACTCAACGGAGTTGCATATGGGATCGATCTTCAATCCACACCCATGGATACCAGGAAGATATTCTCGCTTCAGACGATTGATCCATAAGCCACCGCCAATATGTATAGGAAGAAAGAACACGATTCCGAAGTATTTGTAAATAAATGTTTTCGGAATTAAAAGTTTTGAAATACGTAACCGCTAAATATATTATGTTTTTAAAGGACGGACAATAATAAGCATTGCTAGAAAATCGTTCGAAACTAATTAAACTGAATTTGGTAAATATTCAAGGCAAACAGACAGGTAAGGTGTTTTCCGTATGTCGAATATATCAATAATTACATCCCAGAAACATAATCACGAGACATAGTATGATTCGCACCCGCAAGACTTCTTAAGGGCAAGGGCACTTAATCACTATTCAATGCAAGGTAATATATTCAACTCAACAGTAAAACATACAAAACAAAATTATAAATCTTGGTCACCACCGGTAAATGCACATCATTTTGGATAACACCAGTTGAAAAGTATTCCAATCCTTACACTAATCTCAGAATTAATGGTAAAAAATATTTAAAAAAAACATTAGCCTCATAGCATCGAAATTCAAACTAAAACGAAAGATGCAGGCATTCACCGAAAACACCGAAAACAAGTCGACATGGTAGTCGAACTCAATTCTATGATAGTAAGACCCATGTGACAAGTTAAACGATACAATTACGACTCTTATATGTTTAACTGAGACACATATATAAAAAACATTATGGATGTTAACAAGAAAAGATCTTGATGTATGCCATAATAAATATGCAAATAAAGCAGATACGTGCACATGTAAAATTATTTTGTTGTAAATGGTGGTAATGCGAATTAGTTGTGAGACTTTTCATGTTTCGTTTTAAACATTTGTTTAACATGCATAAATGCGTTGTGAACTAGTTAAACAATGTTTTCCTTTTATGTTAATTTTACATCTTACACATATTGTGTACAAATAGATTGGCTTTGTGCCTAAAACGATACAACCTATGAAGCATTTTCATATAAAATATGCAATTTGAATATAAATAGCAGTTTTTTTCTCAACGGTGAGATGGTAAAGTAATCAATATAATTAAATATTTCAAATCACATTTACTTTGTACAAATACAGTACAGAGACTTATATTATTAAGATAATGACATGTTCCAGATGGAGAATTTTGCACTGTTTCATTAAGTAAAACGTATCATGGCTGCGCAAATAAATTGTTCTCTCATTATTTTCCAACACGCATGGTAACCTTACTCGGGCTTAATTAGTATTGGCAAAAATGTTTCTGTAACCGAGACGTCCGAATGTTATTATTATGGCGTCAGTTGACAAAAACTCAGAGCTTTTGTTACAATAATTTACCAATTTAAATGATGCACCAACTTATCAAATAGAATGGCAGTACATTATATATCCAACACTTTTTTCGAAATATGTTTATGAGATGCACGCTCTTATATCTTTACAATCGATTTTCTTTTACAAGAACTTCATTTTACCATGGCATTTTATGGAATTAATAATTACAATTTTTAAAAATTACGTGAAATGACCCGCTATGATAAAATCAATGATGGAAAATCTTTTGTTTTCAATCATTTATACATTAATATAGAACAATTGTGCCTTGCCTCGCGTTTGGAAAATATGTTATTGCCTGCTCGTGATGCCGTGCTCAATTTGATTTGAATGATATCTATTTGAGCGTAATACTATTGTGTTATCCTTTATCTACCTAATTATACCCCGCTGTAGGCGGAGGGATTGTTTTTGCGTTGTCCGTCCGTCCGTCTGTCCGTCCGTCCGTCCGGGACACTTCGGAACGATATTCGGAACTGCTTGGGCCGATTTTTATTGAAACTGATATGTGGATGATGCACGCTAAATGCAGTCGCAATACATTTGCTTGTAACGAAGGTATAGTTCCTTTCAATTTGAAAATTATCACCTTTATGATTATGAAGCCACATCTTTGAACTGATGGGAATGATTAAATTGAAACTTTGGATAAGTACAAATATGGATAAGCGGATGATGTACGTCAAATTGAGATCACGTGTTTTACGAAGACAAAGACGAAAAACTCAAGCAAACACACGTTGATTCCTGGTTGTAAACATACCTTGAAAACAGAACGTGTACAGGGTAAAATATGAAATCTACAGAATCTATTATCGTGGGTGAATTTAAAGAGACTGTGAAACCATGACATATTCTACAGATTCCTACACAAGATTTTCTATGAAGCAATATATCACCACTCCCACCCACATTCTTGCAGACATATTAGATGGTATCATCAGCTACATGCCAGGTCTCGCTGTCGTTCGTAACCGATATGTTGAAATGAAATGCTGACATTATATTTATATACCTTATTTAATACTTTCAAGTTTGTTTTCTCACCGAAAACACTATATATGAAATGATTAATATTAGAATGTTCAGCTATTCCTTTCATACGTCACGAATGTCGTTCACGGCTTTAGAGACATATTCAACATGTGGTAAAGATGCTTTAACAGTTTGGCCACCGATGATTTCGATGACAGAGCACAACATTGCATCGTACGTTGTCATTTATATTGAATACATAAGTTGTACGATCTTATTTTTAAATATAACTTACTGCTTTAACGATCAACTAGAAGGCAGTCTTATTTTGCCTAAACGGTCTACCAGCCTGCAATTTTGTGTAATCGCAACTACTTTTGTAGATCATATATGTACGAATATGTTTCATGTTCGTTTCAGATTGACCACAAATATGCAAAAGAAATAAATGCTATTCGCATAATTCTATATCCACGTACTTAACTGAAACCATGTTTGTACCTGCTTTAGAAGTGTCACGGAAGAATGATTTAAATGCAACTATATCGCAAATGCCTTCAAACAGCAAAGAATTAACTTAAAGGTTGAAACAGAAAAACGAATATTTATGTTCTGCTTCATAAGTATGAGTTGTTGTTGATTTTTAAAGAGAATATAAACGATCTAATAACACAACAACAAGAATAAACGTTCAGAAAGAGTATAACCAGAAAATAAACACATTTCGAGATTATGCAGTTGCCAATACTATGTTGAAATACAGCAGAAAATTCCTCCATGGACACACGGCAATCGCATCGTTGATGTTGGAAATCCCCATTAGTTTGTGCAGATTCATACTACATGTAGTTTTTGCAACAAATGCTAGTAAACTTACTGGTTTGGCTCTAAGCATGTTCTTTATTAATTTCAATGAAATAAGCAATATGTGATGGATGGTACCATATACATCTTGTGATTTGGTTTTTGAGATACATTAGAGGGTTCATAGTCATATTGTTGTGAAATATTGCGAGGATAAAATGTTAACATTAAAATTGTAAATATTCGCTTCAAAATATATATTGCAATTGTTTTATTGGTAGAGTCTATATTGAAGCACAAATTACGAACGAATAATTGATTTGCATTGTTACAGTTCTTCCTGAAAGATTAAACTGAAATGATCATTATATTTGTTATTAAAAATTTGAATACAATACTCGTACAAGTTCGATGTACTTTTACGTTGCCATGTAAAAATGTGGTATTTATTATTGAAAAAGGTTGTTAAATAAAATGTCGCAATTTCAATTACAGTCTCGCATTTTTTCAGAATGATAAACACAAATTGTAAGGATAATCAAGACATATCTAACTTATTGTATGTTTTATTTAAGGCATGCTTGTTTATCCGGACAATTAATTTAGATGCTTATACAATTTCCGTTGTGCTTACATTAATCTTCCTTCGATAATGTAATTGTAACATTATAAGAGGTAAGCTGTCATTCAAAACAAGTCCGTAATGAAATTTAAAGAAATAAAATTGATATTATGTTGTTGTTTTATAAAAAAATATCTTAAAATCCTTTTTAGGTATGTATATATCCATAAGTATGTGTATTTTTTATTTTCAAGCAGGATCAATTGATTTTTGTCTGTATTACGCAAGTCGAAAACAACTGCGGTTTTAACTAGATGACCGCGAGCTTATGACAAACACGTCAATAAAATAGTGTTTCTTAATAATGCCAAGCATAGACATCCGATAAGACAAATATATTTATATGAATGGAACACGTATGATACATAGATGTAAAATGACTATTCATTTTTAAGTGCGCAAATTTGAAATTCCGATACGTCCAACTACACGCGAATATGTTTAACCAAATTGTATTTCCACATTACAAATTTTACAGCAACCACAGTACGCTTAAAAATACACCGGCGGTTCACAGCTGAAAATATATATAAGGATACTTACAAGCACATATGGTCGGTTGGTTATATATGTATTAAGGATTTGAAAAATTGCGGAATGCTGGATATAAAATAAAATAATTACACGGATGTATTAAGTTAGTTCAATAAAACGAACATTCAAATTATTCAAAACGAAGAACACATACTTATAAAGAGTCAGAAATGTACATTTGTTCATACAAATGTGACTGGTATGCAAAAATTACTTATTAAAAGTGAGTTGCAATAAAAATTGAATTTGTTTTATTTGGATTTAAGCCAAGATTTAGACCATTGACTTATTATCGATAGGTTATGAAATTAAACGCTGAATAAATCGCCAAGTGTGGACGTTGTACAGGCCAGACATTTTCATTTGGTATAAAGCATGTAATGCTTTTAAGAATGTCAACTTAGATACAAATATTAAAAAAAAAAACAATGACGTAAAACAGAGCCTTAAGGCACACCACCTTTTATTAGAAGATCCTCAGATAATGAAGATCCTCAATTAATCTTCTATGTTTGATTTGATGTAAACTTCTCCATCCAAGAAAAGAATGTGAACTTATATTAACTTCGACTTTTTTTAAGTCATAACAGTAGCTGACTTTAAGTTGAATGGATAATAATATTGGTATAAATCATTGAATAAAAATACAGCAACGTGGCCATACTATCACATGTGCGCCTATATACTAGGTGATAACTTAAATCAGTAAGAAATTGCTGGTTTCAATAGAAAAAGTGGCCTTTACAATATCTTTAGTTTCTGCTCGCTGACATGTAAGTGATTAGTTTGCGTCCGATCGTTCATGAAAAACAGGCACATACGCATGTATGTCAGACTAGAAAGTGTAATCGTGAAAAAATAGTGTAATATTTGTTAAGAAAATTAATTTCCTCGAAAATAGTTACATAGAATTCTTCATTTCCATATCATTTGACGGATTTCAGCGGTGGTATGGCTTCTGCGTAATTTGTTTACTTTGAAAGTGGTATAAATAATTTCAGACCTGCACAGGATTAGCAATGCTCAGCATGTTTATGTAATCTAAAGGTTAGTCGAACATGTGGTTTTTGTGTTAATTGTGCTAATGGTATTGTTTCAAAAAAAACTTGTTGTAACAATTTTTCTATGACGATTTCTTTTCCGCGAACGTGTTCTGAACTTAAATGTACACATAATCATACCACTGTAGTAGTAGTTGTTTATTTTATTAAAGTGACGCATAGTACATAAATATCATTGGTATTTACAGCAATAATACGATATGTATATATATATGTATAAACATTGTACTACCCAGCCACATAAATGGCTTACGACTCACTGAGTTGACATGTTATCGGTGAAGTCATAAAATCACATTAAAATAGTGCAGGAAAGATCACGATAATAAAACTAGTTAAATTGTTTAAAGTATAAACATGGATAGTTTATATCAATAACTTCTGTTCATTATAAACAGGTGGACTTAAAATATTAGTGTTGCAAGTTCATATATAAATAACTAATATTATTTAAATAGGTTATATAATTTACATGATGGTTTGTTTTAATTTATGTCGGATACATATAATGCTTCCGATCGTTTCATATAGCAATCTTGAATAAACAATGCAGATTAATAAATAAGTCGTTTATCAGTCAGCATTCATGCTAGCCTCTCGCTATACGAGATGGTAGGTATGTTTGGTTTAATATTTGATATACAGTTATAAAATGATAATCTTAAAAAAGGTAGAAAGTACATTCAAATAAGAAATGGTATTCTGTTTCGACCTTATTGGGTTCTTTACACAGAAGGCAGATTCTTTCTTCGATCTTTAAGTTTCTAAACCACCCGGTTTCAATCCGCAGCGGTAAGGTACCTGTTCTTATTTGATCTCAAATGCTTTAGGTAGTTGCATAGACACATAATTTTCAAAACCAAGTTCGTGTTTAATTTGCCGGTAAGTCCTGAGCTTGGGTTGGGATACGAGATCTTGTTGCCATTGGTAAGCACATATACGTGTAAATGTCTCTTTAGCATGGCACAGCAAATTGTCCACTGTATGGCGTTTTGACAGATTTTTTTCTTTTCTTGTATGGTTTGGACACTTTAATTTACTCCAAAAGATAATTTAAAGTAGTAGTATCATCGTTTATATCTTTTGAATTAGTTAAATATCAGTTTTTATTTGAAATAATTCGTTTTGCCTTTTAAAGCTACCTTTCAATTTACCTTACTGTGTCTTTTAATAGGTTTCATGATGTGAAAAGAGATTTGAATGCGTACTTAAGTTGAATCATATTCATTTTTCCATGTACACTGAAAGCTGCCCCACTTGCAATCATTCATTATATGCTGTCCATGATGATGTATTTGCTTGCTTCCAGAGACACAGTATGTGTGTCGCCGATGTGTTTTCGATCTGTTAAAACGCTCCTTTGTTTTATTTTTTGCACGTGCATTTAATCCAGTAATCAAATGTGCGAAACGAAGAGTGTAACTGTTTGTCGCCGTAACTGTTCGTGTTAAATATTTCCCAAAGACATTATTCATCCGTGACATGAGAACAGAACATTATCAAGATGGTATCCCCGTTGAACATATCATACATATTTTATGTACACATCTCACTATATGATATTATCATATACCGAATGCTCTCCAGAGTATGCTAACACATCAGGTGTTGAGGTTTTGATAGCATACAAATATTTGGTTTCAATTTCCTTATATCTGATTATATGACATTAGCATCCATGTTTCGAGCACATAATTATATCAACAGTGCGATTTTATTTTGAATAGTGTTAATAACATTAAATAGCACTCATGCTGTCGGAGTGCTAATGTCCATATCCGTCGAGCTTCAGAAGAGACAATAGATGATGACCCGAGAAATCATCAATAAACTGTATATTACATATTACATTGAAAAATAAAGCTAGCCATGATTTGCAATAAAATACTGTAAAAAGATGCCTTCCTTCCCCTAATACTTTTGCAGGCAATGAAAAAAACATTACTCTCTTTTGTGTCAAACGGATGTCACAATCAAAATACTTGTATAATGGTCGCTCTAAGAATCCTGCTATTTACTTAAGCCAAGTGAATTATTGTATGTACATAATCGAACATTTACAACGACTTAAACTGGAATCGAAAGCTTCAGTCGTCGTTTGACTATAAAACTACTTGAACTGTTATTTAAGTAATCACACGCACGATCTAGTTGAAGGACTAGCTGCTTTGTGTGTTTTAGTAAATTTTAGTATCAAATAACTCTGACGTTTCTTTTTAATGGGATGTATATAGTTATTGACACACTTTTGTCCTGGACAGGGAAGCGTTAAAGAAAATAAATCATCTCGTCAATTGGCAATACATCTTTTTTTTAATGGCATGCCGTCCATTTGGGTAATGTACACTTATGGAACCTTCGTATAGGAAGACGTCTTTATTGAATTTCCAGATGGATGAAATAGATCTTTTCGTGCACTATCGGACTATTTCTGATAACGTTGCTAGTGATTTGTAGTTGCTTAGTCCGATCGATGTTCTGGCATTCGTTTGTTGTATCAGGGTATTGTTTGCCATTGGTCACATTCAACAAATAAAAGCCGTGCTATAGTAATTAAAGTTAACACCCGTTCTGCTAGTGCTGTTGAAGTTTCAATTTTCTTAAAGAAACCTTTCGTCAAACAACTATATTACAACGAACTGATAATATGATTAAATACTATCATTTAAGTCGCAAATTTAAATCCATAGTAAACACACGCGAATATGTTTAACAAATTAGATTCCACATATAAACAGCAAACATAAAAATACACCGGCGGTCACGCTGAAAATATATATAAGGATATTACAAGCACATATGTCGTTGGTTATATATGTTAGGATTTGAAAAATTGCGGATGCGGATATAAAATAAATAATTACACGGAGTATTAAGTTAGTTCAATCGAACATTCAAATTATTCAAAACGAAGAACACATACTTATTAAAGAGTCAGAAATGTACATTTGTTCATACAATGTGACTGGTATGCAAAAATTACTTATTAAAAGTGAGTTGCAATAAAAATTGAATTTGTTTTATTTGGATTTAAGCCAAGATTTAGACCATTGACTTATTATCGATAGGTTATGAAATTAAACGCTGAATAAATCGCCAAGTGTGGACGTTGTACAGGCCAGACATTTTCATTTGGTATAAAGCATGTAATGCTTTTAAGAATGTCAACTTAGATACAAATATTTAAAAAAAAAACAATGACGTAAAACAGAGCCTTAAGGCACACCACCTTTTATTAGAAGATCCTCAGATAATGAAGATCCTCAATTAATCTTCTATGTTTGATTTGATGTAAACTTCTCCATCCAAGAAAAGAATGTGAACTTATATTAACTTCGACTTTTTTTAAGTCATAACAGTAGCTGACTTTAAGTTGAATGGATAATAATATTGGTATAAATCATTGAATAAAAATACAGCAACGTGGCCATACTATCACATGTGCGCCTATATACTAGGTGATAACTTAAATCAGTAAGAAATTGCTGGTTTCAATAGAAAAAGTGGCCTTTACAATATCTTTAGTTTCTGCTCGCTGACATGTAAGTGATTAGTTTGCGTCCGATCGTTCATGAAAAACAGGCACATACGCATGTATGTCAGACTAGAAAGTGTAATATTTGTTAAGAAAATTAATTTCCTCGAAAATAGTTACATAGAATTCTTCATTTCCATATCATTTGACGGATTTCAGCGGTGGTATGGCTTCTGCGTAATTTGTTTACTTTGAAAGTGGTATAAATAATTTCAGACCTGCACAGGATTAGCAATGCTCAGCATGTTTATGTAATCTAAAGGTTAGTCGAACATGTGGTTTTTGCATGTTTAATTGTGCTAATGGTATTGTTTCAAAAAAACTTGTTGTAACAATTTTTCTAAGACGATTTCTTTTCCGCGAACGTGTTCTGAACTTAAATGTACACATAATCATACCACTGTAGTAGTAGTTGTATATTTTATTAAAGTGACGCATAGAACATAAATATCATTGGTATTTACAGCAATAATACGATATGTATATATATATGTATAAACATTGTACTACCCAGCCACATAAATGGCTTACGACTCACTGAGTTGACATGTTATCGGTGAAGTCATAAAATCACATTAAAATAGTGCAGGAAAGATCACGATAATAAAACTAGTTAAATTGTTTAAAGTATAAACATGGATAGTTTATATCAATAACTTCTGTTCATTATAAACAGGTGGACTTAAAATATTAGTATTGCAAGTTCATATATAAATAACTAATATTATTTAAATAGGTTATATAATTTACATGATGGTTTGTTTTAATTTATGTCGGATACATATAATGCTTCCGATCGTTTCATATAGCAATCTTGAATAAACAATGCAGATTAATAAATAAGTCGTTTATCAGTCAGCATTCATGCTAGCCTCTCGCTATACGAGATGGTAGGTATGTTTGGTTTAATATTTGATATACAGTTATAAAATGATAATCTTAAAAAAGGTAGAAAGTACATTCAAATAAGAAATGGTATTCTGTTTCGACCTTATTGGGTTCTTTACACAGAAGGCAGATTCTTTCTTCGATCTTTAAGTTTCTAAACCACCCGGTTTCAATCCGCAGCGGTAAGGTACCTGTTCTTATTTGATCTCAAATGCTTTGGTAGTTGCATAGACACATAATTTTCAAAACCAAGTTCGTGTTTAATTTGCCGGTAAGTCCTGAGCTTGGGTTGGGATACGAGATCTTGTTGCCATTGGTAAGCACATATACGTGTAAATGTCTCTTTAGCATGGCACAGCAAATTGTCCACTGTATGGCGTTTTGACAGATTTTTTTCTTTTCTTGTATGGTTTGGACACTTTAATTTACTCCAAAAGATAATTTAAAGTAGTAGTATCATCGTTTATATCTTTTGAATTAGTTAAATATCAGTTTTTATTTGAAATAATTCGTTTTGCCTTTTAAAGCTACCTTTCAATTTACCTTACTGTGTCTTTTAATAGGTTTCATGATGTGAAAAGAGATTTGAATGCGTACTTAAGTTGAATCATATTCATTTTTCCATGTACACTGAAAGCTGCCCCACTTGCAATCATTCATTATATGCTGTCCATGATGATGTATTTGCTTGCTTCCAGAGACACAGTATGTGTGTCGCCGATGTGTTTTCGATCTGTTAAAACGCTCCTTTGTTTTATTTTTTGCACGTGCATTTAATCCAGTAATCAAATGTGCGAAACGAAGAGTGTAACTGTTTGTCGCCGTAACTGTTTGTGTTAAATATTTCCCAAAGACATTATTCATCCGTGACATGAGAACAGAACATTATCAAGATGGTATCCCCGTTGAACATATCATACATATTTTATGTACACATCTCACTATATGATATAATCATATACCGAATGCTCTCCAGAGTATGCTAACACATCAGGTGTTGAGGTTTTGATAGCATACAAATATTTGGTTTCAATTTCCTTATATCTGATTATATGACATTAGCATCCATGTTTCGAGCACATAATTATATCAACAGTGCGATTTTATTTTGAATAGTGTTAATAACATTAAATAGCACTCATGCTGTCGGAGTGCTAATGTCCATATCCGTCGAGCTTCAGAAGAGACAATAGATGATGACCCGAGAAATCATCAATAAACTGTATATTACATATTACATTGAAAAATAAAGCTAGCCATGATTTGCAATAAAATACTGTAAAAAGATGCCTTCCTTCCCCTAATACTTTTGCAGGCAATGAAAAAAACATTACTCTCTTTTGTGTCAAACGGATGTCAAAATCAAAATACTTGTATAATGGTCGCTCTAAGAATCCTGCTATTTACTTAAGCCAAGTGAATTATTGTATGTACATAATCGAACATTTACAACGACTTAAACTGGAATCGAAAGCTTCAGTCGTCGTTTGACTATAAAACTACTTGAACTGTTATTTAAGTAATCAAACGCACGATCTAGTTGAAGGACTAGCTGCTTTGTGTGTTTTAGTAAATTTTAGTATCAAATAACTCTGACGTTTCTTTTTAATGGGATGTATATAGTTATTGACACACTTTTGTCCTGGACAGGGAAGCGTTAAAGAAAATAAATCATCTCGTCAATTGGCAATACATCTTTTTTTTAATGGCATGCCGTCCATTTGGGTAATGTACACTTATGGAACCTTCGTATAGGAAGACGTCTTTATTGAATTTCCAGATGGATGAAATAGATCTTTTCGTGCACTATCGGAATATTTCTGATAACGTTGCTAGTGATTTGTAGTTGCTTAGTCCGATCGATGTTCTGGCATTCGTTTGTTGTATCAGGGTATTGTTTGCCATTGGTCACATTCAACAAATAAAAGCCGTGCTATAGTAATTAAAGTTAACACCCGTTCTGCTAGTGCTGTTGAAGTTTCAATTTTCTTAAAGAAACCGTTCGTCAAACAACTATATTACACAACTCGATATTATATGACAAAAATATTTTATAAAAAGATACGATCACTGACGTCTGCAAATTTAAAGCTCCAAGCATATAGAGCAATGGCTCGTAGCCGCATTGAAATTTGAATGATGATTTTAAACAAATTAGCCAGTCTTCAGATATAATAAACGAATATAAATTAAAAACAAAACAGACGTTAGTATCAAACAAAATGTGTGTGACTGTATACAAATTGAAACAAATTCTCGTTTAGTTTTCACAATTTTCCTTTAATCTGTGAACAAATATTATTTCATAATTATGAATGTTGGCTTCTCCAACAGGCGACCTATTAACATAACACACTTAAAGGCTCGGTAATATCCAAACATGTTTTTGTTCCATTTTAAAGTCTTCCATAATATTTTATTCGCAATTCGTATTGCATTCCAATAACCGTTTAAGGTATATTTAATTATCATGTCTGAATCAATCGCGACACTGTCGTTTACAGAATAAAGTCAAAACATCAAATGTGTTTATAACTCACAGCGGAAACCTCATTGTCATATTCATTTAATGTTAATATTTATTGTATCAGAGTATGGTCTGATAAAAAACATTTATTTTAATAGTACACACAAACCCAACACAAATAACATACTCAAATGTCAAGCAGCGATCATTATGATACCGAACAGAATGCATGTTTTAAGCAGAAATCAATTTGACAGCCAATTTTCAACCTATTTAAAGATAAGGTATTTAAACTAACAATTTTCACCGTGTACGGAACAAAGGCCATGCTCTGGAATAAAACTACATACTATCCAATTCCGTGTTAACCTGAAATTAAGAGGTAACCAACAATCATGTGTTTTGTAAATTAATAAGTTAAAGAGCCCAGCAAATTAATGAATTAATGGATACATTCTTCAAAACAATATCAGGTGGCCATTATAGATGGTAATTATAAATAACGTAAACATAGACCAGAATAACTCACCAAATTAATAACTCATTGCCTATTTCGCTAATTAAACATGTCTTGGTAGGCGGCCGTCAGATTGAATGTTGTATGATTTCATGTAAATAGCGGACTTCCTTATTTGTCTACGACACGTGGGTTTCATTGTACACGTCAGCATTGGGTGTTCCAACCTTTATTAATACACTGTTCTTCACTCAGTAGAGAGTAGTAAGAGAATTACGTACAAGGCCGGACGCTACGGTCACACAATGTGTTATTGTCATGGGGTCAATAGGCCGATACATTTCACTTTTAGTTTAGAATAGTTTACGAACATTGGTAAACGTTGTGTTGAAATTAAATAAATAGAAATAAATCGTTATGAACATTGAATAGGACTTTATGTATGTTTATTTTGAGTTTTAAAGATTACGTCACACAGTTTGTCAACAATCTTGTGGGGTTGTTAGTGCTCGAAAATAACAGCAAATATAGTTATTATAACAGATCTTTTACTGTATAAGAAACTTCTGAGAAGATAAATGAAGCGTCGGTTCTGAGAACATTTATATTATGGTGAACTAGCGGCTCGAGTTTATAAAGGGTATGAACATATTGTGCTGACAAGGCGCGTCTTTCGCATACGAACTTTCGAGTTGTCTATCAACAATACAATTTAACAAACATAAATGAAAACGTCTATAAAATCCAAATATACGGGTAATCTATCTTTTGAAACTACTCATGTATTCACCCAATTAAAAAGTATGCACATAATAATATTTATTTTTATATTTACACATTATATTCCATTAGACGAAATTAAACATTATGCTGTGTTTTAAAACATTATGTATGTTTTATCAACATAGCACGTTTAAATTGCAAAGGAGACGGTCACATAGTATACCCGTTTATTTGAGATACTTTCATATCAGTTTTTGTTGGAGATGATTGTACATTTATCAATTTATTTCAAATTCATCCTCCACCAGAAATATTACATCTTATTCCTGTTTTGTTTATGTCTGGCACTGATGAACGTAACGCAATCAGTTCAATTATAAGATGACATCATATTTCAAGAAGCATTTGTTATGAAAGATACAAAAGTTGTCAATTCAAATAAGACTGGAGATAACTTAAACACCAGTTTCCAGAAGTGTTTCAAGTTTCCATATAGTTTTCATTATTTTTAAACGCATGTACAAAGTCTAATATATTAATGACATGAGAAAAGATATAATTATAGGTATAGTACTATGCGCACGCATTGTTTCTAACACACGAAAACCATGTCAACAGACATCATATTGTTTGCAAGGTTAGCAAAAAGAATATTTTATTCTGACAAATCTTGCTGTAAAATGCTATATAACGATTGGTGAAAACGTTGCTAATAATAATGTTTCGAGTGAATGCGATGTATGTTTCTCGATTCGTCGTGAATGACGATTAAATGCGTTCTTAAATATCCGGTTTCGTAAAAGATGACATGATATTGTCTTTATATATTTGTCTAGATGTCTATGCATCCCTATAATGCTGAATTTTCATGCAGTTACTCATAAAAATCATGTGATTTATAATGATTAATAACATAAACTGTCAACTGATGTCTTGAAATTGTTCGTAGTACAATTCTTAAGTATAATGCTTTCCGTTTAGCAGTTTTACGTAGACGACATTTTTGCTAGTCCAATAAAAAGTCTGAATTTTGAAATTATTTCCTGCAGGGAATGGGTGAAACCGTTGTCTTTTTTCAATTCGTTTAATTATATAATTTCACAGTATGCTGTAATGTCCGAACA